>NW_004955483.1:613543-643832 GCF_000276665.1 Chinchilla lanigera | reverse complement strand
ATATAAATATTTGGTAGTGACTATTTCTAGGTGTTAATAAAATTCCTCCTTTACAATGATACATTCTTGTATCATTGTATCATGATATCACCTTGTATCACCATGTATCACCTTGTATCATTGATACATGATATCATCATGTATCACCTTGTATCATGTACAAAGTGTGACATTCTTGTAGCATTCCCAAAACTGAGGTAACAGTATGGAAAAACAGTATGTCCTTAAACCAAACATGAGACCCACATGGCTGTGGACATCTTCTCTGGCTCCTGGTTAGAGACTGTCCATCAGCTGGCTCAATAAAGCTTTGATCATTTCTGTTCTTTTGGTCTCTTATGAAAGCCATTCTCGATGAACTTGCTTGCAATATCACTTTGTTTTGAGACAAGGTCTTCCTTTGTAATGCAGACTGGCCTTGAACTCACTATGTAGCCCTAGGTGGCATTAAACTCACAGCAGTCCTCCACCTCAGCATACTGAGTTCTGGGATTACAGGCAGGTCCCACCATGCCTGGCTAATGAAATCTAATTTTAAACTGTAGTTTGTTTCCTAAAGTGTCCATCATACCCACATGTCATAAGTACATTCTTGCACTTTTGTTTCTGTTTATTAACAAAACATTTTTTCTGTTTTAAATTCAATAACTTATGAAACAAACCTAATGGAAAGATCTTTCAGAGCCATGTGTTGTGGTACACACCTATACTACTACCACTTGACATAATAAGACAGGAGGATCCCTGTGAATTCAATGCCAGAATGTGCTACAGAGTGAATTCAAATTCAGCCTGCACTACAAAGAAGACCCTGTCAAAAAGAAGGAAGAGGAGGAGAAAGGAAAATTACATCTTGATACTTTGGTTATCTGTGGATAGGGAACCTTTTCTCTTCCATTTCAGTCTGCCTGTCCTTATTTCTCTTTCTTGCCTTATAACACCGCACATAAATTCAGCTTTACATAAAGGAGCAGTGGAGGCAGTGAATATACGTGACATTTCTGATCCTAAAATAATTCACGTAAAGTGACTCCATTCAGTGTCCCATGTGTTAGTTTTATACTATATGCGGTTTATTAAGTTGTTAATCTCTTTTGCCTTTTAATTAGAGGCTTTTAAGAAATATTTAATAGAAATTAAGGTTTAGAAAACATATTTATGCCAAGATTCACATTATCACACGAGGGTTTCCTTTGTTGATTTAGGTTTCTGATAGTGAACCATCTTTATTTTTGGTAATAATTTACTGTATGGTGGTTACGTGTGTTTGTGTGTGCATGTGCCCACGTGTGCGTGCATGCATCTGTCTGTGTGTGTGCAGTCCTTTAAATTGGGCCTAGGTTATCACACGTGCTAGGGACCCATGCTACTACTTAGCTATAGGCCCAAATGAGAAACTATTTTCCAATAAATCCTTATGTTTGATGAGGTAATGTTTTAGCCTGGATTTAAAAATCTGTATGCATAGATGTAATGGGCCTATAAAGACCTTTTCTTGGAAATGATTGTCTGGTTTTAGGTAAAAATTGCATTAACTTGATGAAATTTGCTGCAGGGATTTCTTATCCTTTTGTTTTTGTTTTTTTTTTTTTTTTTTTTGGTTTTTCTCTGGTACCGGGAACTGAACCCACGACCTTGCGCTTGCCAGGCAGGCGCTTTTGCCGCTGAGCTAAATCCCCAGCCCTCCTTTTGTTTATTGCACATGTAAGACCATGCCTTGCTGAGCATATCTTTTTAGTTTAAGGTTTGTATTAGTATATATTTTCCTTTTTTTTTTTTTTTAGTATATATTTTCTATGCATAACAAATATATTCATCATGGGGTTGGTATATATACATATCTCATCTTGATCACTATCTTAAAGTTTCAATGAAACACCTGTAATCTCTTTGGAAAATGAATTTATGAAAGGAAATTTTTTGATTGTCATTTTCGTTCCTTGCCAAGTTCTTGCATTCTCCACAATCCCTCTAATTCATGTGCCACATTTGAAATTTATACACTTCTAAGAATTTGCCTACTATCTTCATTTTGTTAAATGATAATTTAATTGTACTTTTCTCTTAAAATATCCTTGATTAGTCAAACACACTGGTATGCTTAGAGAATTCCAGCATTCCAATAGTTGATGTAATAGGATCAAAATGGGATGTCCACCTTGGACCATATAGTGACTCTCTCTTAGGAATTAAAATATCAGTGATCTTTGTAAATATTTCCAATTTTTTGGTCAGTTTTGCTGTTACCCATCTTATTATTACTCCCTGTCTTGTTTATCAATTCCAGCATACTGCTTTGTGTATTATTATCTAATCATTGCAATTTTCTCATAAAATGTTTTGCAAAATATGTGTCTTAAAACCTATATAGTTAACTGGAAGTTTTTGATTTCAAACTGTCAACATACTTAAATTATCACCTAATTCTACATATTTCCAAATTAATTTCATGAGTTACTTTTGAAATAAGAGTTTGTTTAAGATGGAATTTTGCGGGGGCTGGGGATTTAGCTCAGCGGCAAAAGCGCCTGCCTGGCAAGTGCAAGGTCGCGAGTTCGGTTCCCGGTACCGGAGAAAAACCAAAAAAAAACAAAACAAAACAAAAAAAAAGATGGAACTTTGCATCAAAAAATACAAGGGGGAAATGGGACTGAAGTTCTGTTGAGGGGAACAGCTTACTGACACAGAGATCACCCAGCCCTGAGAAAAGAAAACAAATGGAATTGGTAAAGCTTTCATTCTATACAATTTCTAATTTTTCTCTCTTACAGTCAAGACTGTATTTATTCCTAGTAAATGAGGGAAAAATTCATATAGCATAACAGAACTTTTGTCAAACATGTCTATTTTGGAAACTTCTTTCTCTCTTGCTCCTTTTTTTTTTTTTTGAGACATGGTCTCATTTTGTAGTGCAGGCTGGCCTTGAATTCAGTTAAGTAGACCAGGATGGCCTCAAACTTGCAGTGATCCTTCTGCCTTAGCCTCCCAAGTGCTGGGATTACCAGGGTGTACCATCATGCTCTGCTGTATTCTCTGTTTATTGAACAGAGTAAATATATCTAAAGCCAACTGAATGAATATTATTAAATGAGGTAGAATGAACTATATGTAGTTTACATTTCTGAAGTCTGTTAAAAATAAGAGCTACAATAATCTGCCATGTATTCTAAATTATTCATTTTGATCTTGAAATTGTGGTCCCCTTGATTTCGATTCCCAGTATACTGGGTTTGTATGTGTGAACTACCATCCCTCTCTCCATTCATTTTTCATACAGTAGGAAACAAGATGTCTGAGGTGAACATCACTAATACACAATGAAAATATATGTAAACCTCCGTATTTAAATAATCAATGAAGAGACAAATATTATCAAAACAAATATTTGAGATAAAAAACCACATCAAATGTGTTTGCTAGAACATACATAAGCTTGATCATCCATGCTTGTCTGCAATGGGTCCAAACGCATGCGTGCACTTTCCTGTAGTCAAATTTTTTTAAAAATTACTTGGTTGCTAACCTCTTGCTAAAGCCTTAATATATCGGTTTCATTTTATGCTATCAGCATAGTGAATGCTAAGACCAATACTACTGAAGAGATGAGAAAAGAGATGGTGCAATGCACAAAAGACTGTTCTATAGGACAGAATTATTTAAAAACCATTACCTGCCACTTAGGCTCATATAGACTCATTTTCACCTGCTGACCAGTGACCAACTCAAAGACCACATACTTGGGGGAAAAAAGGAAATGGGTTTATTCAAAGCTATTTGAGAAGTAATGGAGCAGCTGACTTGCCTGTCACCACCGCTGCACATATCGTGGGCAAGTGTCTTTCACAGGAAGGATCAGAAGGGAGGGGGAATGCAGAGATAATGCAAAACTCCACACTTCTTTTATCACTATTAACCATCTTTAGCTCCATTGTCCTGTTTCCTGTGGAAAGGAAAGTAGGCTCCAGGCCTCCTAGATTCACCATCTGCATATTTAGTTTATTCATCTATTTTGTTGGCTGGTTTGTATCTGCTTACAAACTTTGACACTGTCACAGTTTTCAGGTTTTAGCGTGCTGACTACAGAATAAGATAAGATTAAACTTGACAGCTGACTCTAGATAAACTTGGCCTAAGGGCCCCTCTTTCTAAAATTCTGACATAACATTGACTTCAATTGTCTGTCACAACCCTTCAGTGTGGGGCATGTTCTGACTGACCATCATCAGGGAAAGTTACCTTGGCCCCTGGGACAAGGCTGCAGATGGTAAACTGGCAGTGCCTTCTGAGAAAGAGAAACACATGTACAGATGCAGATAGGGGTTGGGAGAGGAGCTGTGAGCATTAGAGTCACCTGAGTGGCAGCACTACTAAAATATGTAGACCTGCAAAGCTAATAAAAGGGATTCTTGTACATGATTTTCTAAAAGCAAAAAAGCCATTCTAACAGGTGTGGTGGTTATTTATCTCCTGACTTCCACTTTCTTTTCTATTTGACTTCACAATTTTTAGTGAGGTGCTTTTCAGCTCAAGCATCAGGCTTTGCTTTGCTTATACTCCAGATACCACTGATGAAAGAAACACAGCAATCCAACATGAGCCAGCCAGCCAGGTGCTGGGACACATCAAGGTACTCAAGACTGAGGGCTGAAATAATCAAGGGGGAACTGTAACCTGCACTGCAAAACAGAACTTTAAAAGACAGATTTTTTTCCTTTAGAGACAAGTGGCTCCCTGAGGCCTGAGCATAAACAGCTTTCCCCTCACTTCTCAGATGAGTAAACAAAATATGCAGTTGCTGAAACCTAGAGGCCTAAAGCCTAGTTTCATTTTCAGAAGAAAGGGAACAATGGAGCTAAAGACGGTAAAGTGGTAAAGCAAATGTGAAGATTTGCATTATCTCTCTGTACTTCCTCTATGTTCTAATCCTTACTATAAAAGACTCTTGTCCACCTGTTCATGGAGAGATGGAGACAGGCAAGTAGGCTCCTGCATTACCTCCCAAATAGCATAGAATAAAGGCCTTTTTCCTTTTTACCCAGATATCTTGGCTTCTTTTATTTGCCCACTGGCCAGCAGATGAAACAGTCTATGAACCTAAGTGGCAGGTAATGGGCAACCTTTTATCCATTGCGCAGTCTCCATCCTCACCTATTTAATAATATTGGACTTAGCATTCACTATGCAGGTAGAGTAAAATGACACCAATGTACGGCCTGAAGCCAGAGGTTAGCAACCAATGAATTGTTTAAAAAAACAAAACAAAACACTCTGATTACAGAAAAGTGCATGCACTGGGGCCATTGCAGATAGGCGCGGATAATCAAACTTACAATGTGTATGTTCCAGGAAACACATTTGAACTGCTTCTTATCCAAAATATTTGCTTTCAACTTGGCATGGTGGCACACACCTATAACACCAGCACTTGGAAGGCTGTGGCAGTAGGATTACCGCCAGTTCAAGGTCAGGCTGGGCTACACAGCAAGTTCCAGACTGGTCTGAACCACATGATGAGACCCTGTCTCAAAAAAAATTGACTTCTTGGTGTTTGTCTCTTACTTGACTATTCAAAATACCTTGGTTTATATTTATTTACAAGTTGTATTATTGGTGTTCACTCCAGGCATCTTGTTTCCAATTATCTAAAAAACAAATAGAGAGATAGATGGTATTTCACATATAGAAACCCAGTGTACTGGGAATCTAAATCAAGAGGATCACAATTTCAAGGTCTAAATGGACAATTTAGCAAAACGTATTAATCTTAGGCAACCAGCATAAACTCACAAATATATTTAAGAAGATTCTCTGAATTTCAAGAAGTTAACAGCACAACTTCACTCAGATAGAAGTAGAGATAGGTAAATCAAGAATACACTGGGAGATTATTGTAGTTCCAAATGTTAACAGACTTCAGAAATGCAAAGTACAGGTGATTCATTCTAATTCACTTCACAATATTTATTCAGGTGGTTTTAGATATATTTAAACTATTCAAAGAGAATAGTTGCTTCCAAAGTAGACACGTTTTACATAAATTGTTAGTCAGTATGAAATCTTGCCCCATTTACAATGTATAAATATGGTCTTGATTGTAATAGAGAAAAATTAATTTAAATATGTTGACAAAGTTTGAAATAAACTGTCAGTGAACTATACAAATTTAAGAAATATATTCTGCAAAACACTTTATGAGAAAATTACAACAATTAACTAATGAAACACAAACCAATATACTGGAAAAGATAAACAAGGCAGGGAATAACGAAAAGACAGCAATAGCAAAACTAAAAAAAAAAAAGAGAGAGAGTCAAATTTCAAAAATCATCAGTACTTCAATTTTTAAGAAAGAGTCACTATCTGGCCCAAGTTGGACACCTAATTTTGATCCTATTACATCAGCCATTAGAATGCTGGGATTCTTGGGCCGCGGATATAGCTCAGCAGCATAAGCATCTGCCTGGCAAGCAAAGGTCCTGAGTTCAATTCCTGGTATAAAAAAAAAGGAATGCTGGGATTCTCTAAGCATACCAGTGTGCCTGGCTAATCAAGGATATTTTAAGAGAAAAGCACAATTAAATTATCATTTAATAAGATGAAGATAGTAGATAAATTCTTACAAATATATAAATTTTCAAATGTGGTACATGACTAAGAGTAATTGTGGAGACTCCAACAAGTTGTCAAGGAACCAAAGTAGCAATCATAAAACTTCCCTTCATGAATTCATCTCCCAAAGGAATTACAGGTGTTTCATTGAAACTTTAAGATAGTGATCAAGATGAGATATGTATATGTATCAACCCCTTGATGAATATATTTGTTATGCATGGAAAATATATACTAATGTAAACATTAAAATAAAAAGGTATGCTTAGCTGGGCATGGTATCACGTGTAATAAACAAAGGGATAGGAAAATCCTTGCAATTACATTTCATCAAGTTAATGCAATCTCTACCTTAAATCAGGCAAGATATTTCCAAGACCATTATAAGCCCATTACATCTTGCAGATTTTCAAATCCAGAATAAAACATTACCTAGTCAAACATAAGTGTTTATTAGAAAACAGTTTCTCATTTTGGCCTTTAACTAAGTAGTAGCATGGGTCCCTAGCATGTGTGACACCCTAGGTCCAATTTAAAGTACTACACACAAACCAGACACAATCTTACACACATATACTCACACATGTACCATAGGATGATTTAAGTGATGTTCATTTTATTCAAAATAAAGATGGCTCATTATCAGAAACTTCAATCAACAAAGACAAACCTCATGTGATAAATTTCAATATTGGCATAAATATGTCTTCTAAATCTTACATTCTATTAATTATTTCTTAAAGACCTGTAATAAACAGGTAAAAGGGATTAACAAATAAATGAAGCACCATATAGTATAAAACTAACACATGGGACACTGAATGGAGGCGCTCTACATGAATTTTTTTAGGATCAGAAATAAGTCAAGCACATTCACTGCCTCCACTGTTCTTTCACATGAAACTAAAATTCAGGTGTGGTGTTATAAAGCAAGAAAGAAAAATGAATGACAGAAGGATTAAAATGGAAGAAAAAAAAAATCACTATTCACAGATGACAAAAATACCCAGATGTAACATTTTAGAACAATGACAAGAACACATATGCTGTCAGAAAGATCAACTGGAGCCGGGCGTGGTGGCAACTGGGATGTGGGAAAAGAGAAGGGAAAGAAGGAGAAAGTTTGTATGTATGTATATGCAGGATAGTCAACATGGCTGTTCTACTGTCTTGTATTTCTTTGCTGAAAGGAACTGTCAGTGAGTCCTTGGTTGATAAGCATTGCATGTCTATATCTGTTTTCATGAGAAACCACTTTGAAGATATCAATATGTAATACAACAAGCATTGTTAACTCCCTACCACTTTGTTTGTAACTCCGTACTGTCTGTACTGTTCCTTTGCTATTTTGTAAAATGTTGTCTGTCTGTTAAAAAATAAATAAATAAAATAAAAATTAAAAACAGGAAAAAAATGTATATGAATGCAAATCCATAAAATTCATGAACTTGTGAAAAGTCTAATGTTGTGGTTATGAGAATTAGGAATTATTACCTTCTGGTAGTTGCTGTGTGGATAGTCTGTGTTAGATTTTACATGGACACACACTCTGTGCACTAGCAAATGTGCTCATGAGAATCTATGGCACCTTTTCAAATCTGTTTCTACAACAAAAAGAAAAAGAAGCTGTGTTGTATATTTATGTCATTGCCAGAATGGAAAAGCCTGCTTTCCTATAGCCTTGGAAAAGGCAAATAAGGTAACCTGATACCGCCACATGTTTTCTGAAGTATGGAATCACCAGTGGCTAAAAACCTCTGACTTAGTGGTGCAGTGGACACATCAGTTTCTGAATGACATGGGACCCCAAGTGTACAAAAATGGCCCTGGGCTGGGGATTTAGCTCAGCGGCAAAAGCGCCTGCCTGGCAAGCACAAGGTCGTGAGTTCGGTTCCCAGTACTGGAGAAAAAAAAAACAAAACAAACAAACAAACAAAAAAAATGACCCCAAGACCAGCCATTTCTATCTCTGCACACCAAACCCCAGCACAATAACTGAACCTAAATAACTTAATCTACTTGCACACTCTCTTTTCATGTGTTTCCCCCAGCTGCCCCTCCGATTCCACTGGAGTATGAACCTACAAAAGGCTCCACTGCTTGCTGTGCTAAGTTGACACACGCTGAGGTGTAGTTATAGAGACCAGGCTAACAGCTGGCTTGAATTCAAGCTCTGAGCATTACCTCAGCTGCGCCCTTCCTTCTCATTAGGCGAGTCCCATGGCCTTCTCCAGAGCAGAACATGAGACAGTTATCCAATGCATGGGGAATGCAGGAGAACTCAGGGGTGGTGGGGGAGGGGGTGGATTTCAGGTACGGCAGCCTCTGATCACACATGGACCACATAACAAAAGCTCAGGATCACCATGCTGCCAGAGAATAGCAAGTTACCGCAAAGGAAAAAGAGCCCCAAGTCATGGAAGAGACAGTGCTAGACAGATGTATCCCTTAAGCACAAGGAAAGGAAAATAGAAAAAGGCAGAGGAGAAAGACAAAAATTTTCACCCAATTAGAATAGCTCCAGAAAGCAGCATCAATTCAAACTATGAACGAAAGTGTTTTCTCTTCAGCATTGTACGTGGTTGGTGTCTTGTGATCAAACTGCTCAGCCCTGGATGTGTTCATTGACAATTTCTATCCTGAACACTCGTCCTGGTAAAGCAAGCTAGACAGTCTGACCACAGTGGTACTCTCTCTGTAATACAAATAAATAAAGAGCAAAATAAAACCTAACCAAACCAAACCAAACCAAAATGAGAAAACAAACTCAAAGTTATGCTCTTTTATCCAAACTCTATTCATGTGTCCCAGTTCAATTTCTTCTGAAACCCTGGTTAATACAGCACTCAATACAGGAAGCTATCTGATCAGTTTCATATTCCACAAAGAAAGAGTTTACAGGGCTGGGGATGTAGCTCAGTGGCATAAGCACTTGCCTGGCAAGTCTGAGGTCATGAGTTCGATTCCCAGTACCAAAAAAAGGAAAAAAGAAAGAGTTTACAAACTGTTGACTGACTACTGCTTAAATAACTAAGTGAAAATGTCTTGATCAACCCAATGGTAGTTGAAAATAAAAGCTATTGAAAAAGCTCTGAATACACCTAATCTAGCAAACATTACTATTAACAGTTGGCTCCTTTAAAAGAACTCAACACACTTATATTGACCTGTAGTTGAGGAAACTTATGTAACACATAGCCTATTTCATGGTTAAATAATAAATATCTTGTGGCCTTTACTGAACATGGTGCACTGGAAATCACAGGCCATTTTCACATGGTTTCCTGATGCTGACAGAGCAGTGACTCACAGCTGCTGCCCAGCATCCTGAGCAAGTATTCTATCACATATTACTAGTGCAAACAGCATAAAACTCTAAAAGTAAAGTAAATTTTCCACTAATGGCTATAATTTCTTAGAATATAATTCTGTACTGGAGTTTGAATTCTGGGTATTATCCGTGTTACTCAAGTTACTTTAGACTGGAGACACAGCCCCAGTATTTTTACTTACATGGAACAGCATCTTGCTCCAATGTCCAAACTGGCCCTGGTATTGCCATCCTCCTGCCTCAGTGTCCCAAGTGACTGAAATGCAAGTTGTGTACCACCATGCCTCCCTGAAATTTCATTTAACCCAGCACTGTAATGCTGGTTAACAGTGGTAATAAAAGCAAAACAAAACACAGTGGTGATACAGTATCCCAATCTTAGCCCGGCATGGTGGCACATGTCTGTAATTCCCAGCACTCAGGAGGAGTAGGTAAAGGATTTTCCAGACTTTGTGGCCAAACTGAACTACATAATGACTTCAAGGCCAGACTGAACTACATAGCAAGACCCTGTCTCAAAAGCCAAAAAACAAAAACAAACAAAAGGTTCACTACAGACTGGGGAACTTAGTGAGACCTGGCCTCAAATTTTTTTAAAACAACTACTAAAAAGTGTGAGGAATGTGGTTAGAGGAAAAGTCCTGAGTTCACTCAGCCCCTTGAGGTAGTATTTCTCCTGCCCTTTCTAATACATTAACATCTGCTCTATTGCCCCCAGTATTCTAAACTCTACGGAAAGACCTCACTTAAATGGTCTGTTAGTAGATAGATGTGTCTCCTAAGTAATTCACATGATTTTTTTTTTTAAATTTTTGTGTATGAGACAGCAGTTCACTGCATGCTCGCCAAGAGCTCCACCACCAAGTCTCATCACCGGCAATGTTTAACATTTCTTTGGATTCAATGACATTTATAATCACCATTCATGAGTGTGACAATGCGGGCACATATTGGAAACAGAAATTTGCTCTCACCACGAAAGAGCATTGGCCAGAGGACCTCAGTTGTGGGTTTTAGACCGTTTATCACAGACTTTTATAAAATTAATTTCCATGAGTATGCTGGTGGGAGGAGTGAGAGCTGGGAAGCCGCACACCACAGCTCCCCAGCTCATCCTTTCAATCCCACTGTCCGGGTACAGTTGGCGACGCTGCTGTGGGCTGGGGCTGCCTCAGACTGCACTCTAAGCTGGCAGCGTGGCTGAAGGAAAAAAGGGTGTTGAGTACCCAAAATGCACCTGCTCCGCCAGGGCAGGATGGACTCACTGAACACAGCCCTAGAGACTGGGGGACTCACACTGAAGCTGGCAGGGAGGCTCCAGCCCGCCATTGCCGTCCATAGGGACGCTCTTCCATCCAGACCTCAAGCCCCATCCGCTCCCGACCCATCTCGAGGCACCCACCTCACAGCCTCACCATTGCGTGGCTTCAGGGTCTCCCACGGGCCTTCTCCGTAGGTCTGTGGCCAGTAGAAATCCTAAAGCAAGGAAGTCTAAAGAGCTGGGCGGACGCTTAGCAATGGGCTCAGGATCCGGACCTTGGCGCTGGGAGACAGAACCCTCCTCCCTTGGCCCACCGGATTGGACAGCCCTACCGCCCGCCCCTCAACGCTGATTTGCTGCTGCTCCTCGGCCCGCCCCCTAAACTGAGATTGACAAGAGAAGCCTATCCCTACCAGTGTACCTAAATGGAGCTCATATGGCAGACTGTAACCCAGTTTTCTTTTTTTTTTTTTGGTTTTTCTCCGGTACCGGGAACTGAACTCACGACCTTCGCTTGCCAGGCAGGCGCTTGCCGCTGAGCTAAATCCCCAGCCCCCTGTAACCCAGTTTTCAAGACCAGTTTCTTTCCCATGATGCCGACCTGGTCTAGCCTTGGATTAAGCAGTATTATTCCTGGTTTTGCAGACCTACCTCTGCCTTTTTTAAAGATAGGATCTCGCTGTGTAGTTTTATCTGCTTTAAATCTCACTGTGTAGCGAAGGCTGGCCTTGAACTCTCTGCCATCCTCCTACAACAGGCTCCTCAGGTCTGGGACTGCTGGCATGCAATCCCTGTCTTCTCCTGTCTTCTTATTAGACTCAGTGGACTCTTGCTGTGTGTTGCTCCTCAAAATGGAATCACAAATGTGCTAAGACAGTTCCCAAGTGAAAATACTATGGAGAAATCACCGTGAGAAAACACCGTAAGTTCAGGCAGGCCAGAACACAATGAATAGAAGGAAGGCCTGATGTTGTGAGAGGTAAAAATTTGCAGTAAGGTTGTCGGCTTCATGAGCAAGATTTTCTCAAACTGTATCTCTCAATTTCCTCATTTTAATCAAAGTAAATAAACATATGCCAAAAAGGGAATACAATAATTGAATAAATGCATTTCATGGTGTTGAGACCGGGAAACTTAAAAACTTCAGACTATCTCTAAGCCTCCTATTCCTGTAGTTCCTATAGTTCCCGTAGTTCCCTCTGCAAAAGTTGAAAGATGAAACTCTTTATCTTTCAACACTTTACTAACCCAAGTAGAAAAATATTACCTAGAGTCATGGGATACTCTTGACTAATATCTTTCTTGGCACGACACGCTTGTAGGATATTAGTAAAACACTTTCTGGTGCGTCTGGCTCAGGGATGAAGGTGTGACCTTAGGGACCTTCTCCCTCACATTAGATCTCTGGCACTTTTTATGCTCTGTGCTCCTGGTTCTCATATTCTAGTTCCCTCTCTCCGTTCATTTCCTTTCACTCTAATATTTCTTCTTTAGAGTCAAATAATAACCAAATTCTGACCTAAAATATACCTTTTATTCTTAATTTCTGCATGTCAGGTCTTTTGTACCTACACAAAGAAACTAATAAAATTAATAGATGTCTGAACAAAATAAACTGCCAAATGTATCAAACCTTTCTTTAGAAGACTGTACAAGTGAGTTGTCTCAATGACTCTTCTGCACTGATTTTCTGCATATGAACATATTTCAGTGTGACTCCAGCAACACTTTGCAAACAAAACAACTTTCCAGGGAAAAATACAAGGTAGCCAATGAATACCTCTGAAAGGAATAAACCCTCAATACCATTTTCACCTGTGCCATCTGCTTTCTACTGCTCCACACCTATGGCTGTCAACACTGCTTCTAGAGCCATTATGAGTAGATGGTAGCAACATACCAAATAGGGCTGCAACCCAGGATGCACTGAGGGGATGGACATGCACTTTCGTCTTTAGGCTCAATATACATCTCAGCTTGAAGTCACTGGATTTATGACTGTGCTCCCCACTATACTTTGTTCATGTGCTTCATACCAACAGTGATGGGTTATGTGACATAAATATACTCAATTCAAGTCTCTTAATTTGAACCAGCAGAGTCTTTGCTTTCCCTCTATGACTATTAATGAATAAGATAAAGCCAGTTCTAACATACTGGGTCTGGATTTAAAACATCCAATAATTACTACTTATTGAAAAGCCATGATCCCATGAAACTTATTTCCATATGACAAAAGTTATGGAAAAAATCTAGTCAAATGTGAATTGTCTGCTCTTTCTTGTGTTTTGATAGTTCCTTCAGCATTTCAGTTGAATTTTGTCACAAGATGTTCCCAGCCCAGGGGTTTACATACTCTATTTACCCTTTTAGCAGACTGCAGTCACTGTAGGGACTGTCAGTGAGTGACCCTTACCTGCCACACAGAATCACCAAGACACCACATTCGTGCGAGTCACCATCCTTCTTTGTCTACAATATCCCATTGCCTTCTTCCTTGTTCTGTCCTGGCCATGCACAGTCAATTCTCCATGAAAGAGCCTGACATCATGTGAATATTTTACTAAATCTGCTCGAGCACTTCCCATCTCATTCAGACTAAAAGCCAAAGACTGGTTCTCATATGTGTTGCTGTCTGATGTGGTTTCACTGTCTCTCTGAAGTCCTCTTGTCCTACTCCCTGTACTCACTCCATTCCAGTCACACCAGCATTGCCTTTAGAAATTCTTGCAATGCCAGACACACCCCTGCATCAGTCCGTTTGCACACGTGGCTCTGGTGACCCAGGTCACAAAGTCTCTCAAGTATCTGATGCCTCATTCCTTGTTTCAATTCTCATCTTTACAGTAAACTCTCCCTTGACCAACCTGTTAATAATTAAAAGTTCCAAAGAAAGTGGGATGTTTCAATCCCATCTTTCCTCTTTTATTTTTCCTACAGTATTCATCATGGTCTGATACGATATACAATCTAATTTTTTATTACTTGTTTTAATCATTGCATGCATTGGTCTTAATCTCTCTAGAATGTAACTACTGTGAGTGCATGGATCTTCATATGTTTTACCCAATGATTACCTCAGTTTCTAGAATAGTACTTTGAATATAAGAAATGCTTGTTGAGTATTTGTTGAAGGAATTTATACCATATATAGATCCTTGAGAAATGCTCTGAGCAGGAAGAAAGGCCTTCAGTAGACAACATGAACAGGTATACAGACTCAGGACTATTCTTTTTTTTCAGGATTATTAATAATCTTTAAAATTTGTTGCAGTACCAGGATCTTACTAGGGAAAAGAAGGTCAGATCTTCCCTCATAGAAGAGGCTCCTACTCATGTATTTTGAGAGTACTTAATTTCCTCCTTGTGACAAGGGAACAGGCCTCAGCTCAACTGTGTCCAGTTCTTTAGGACCCTACCAAGCCCCTCCCACCCCCGCTTCCATCCTCCCCACCACTTTCACTGGCTCCCCTCTGTTTGTTGAGGCTCCTACCTTCACATGACAAGTCCCCAGAGGGTAGAAAACAAACCTGGGATGAAAATCACAGTTTCTAGCTCCTGGCCGAGCAGAGTGTTACTGATGGAACAGGTCATGTTCCTCACTGAGGAGTCTCTGATAATCACAATCATGGTGACTGTGAAGAGGCCATCTCTGTCCACAGTGAAGGTTTCCTCCAAGGAGGGAGTGACCTTACCATAGGTGTCCCTCCACACTGCGTGGGGCTCTGGATACCACCCTGCAGATGTGCACTCCAGCCAGAGGCCCTCGTCCTCGTAGCCCTTCATTTCAATGAGGGGCTTGGAGCCCAGATCTGGGGAGGGAGAACAAGCGCTCAGGTAATCAATAAGGCAGTGCTATCACAGCTATCTTGTCTTATAAAGTCAGCTTTTAATGATGCAACCCCTAGGGAAAAGGAGGTAAACCAGAGGTAGCACCCAGAGGAACTGAACACACACATTCCAAATATTCCTGCAGGACCCTTCTGGAAAAGAGAACAACAGAAAGCAGGAGAGAGGGAGAAAGAAGCAGGAAGGAGGAGAGACAAAGGAAGGAAGAACCTTGAGTTTGGTGAGGCCAGGAGACCACTATGCCAAATAAACCTGAGATTTCTGAGAGCAAAGGAAGATCCTGACTCTGCCCTCTACCTGCCCATCACAGCACCACCCAGCACTCGTTGTCTTCTGTAAATGCTTGCTTTTTGGGTCCATTCTGCCACAAACTCTAATTTTCTCACTTCTAAGTGGTCCAGCCAGAAACAGGCATGCATAGGACTACACGTTCTGCTCCTGGCACTTTTCAGGAACCTCAGCCTCTTGAGGTTCTAAGCACATAAACATGCTAGGCTGCTATGATCATAAGAAGGTTTTTGACCTCAAGACACTGTGCTTCTCTTCTTGTTCAGAGCTTCCTGCCACAGTTTCCTTCTTCTAGCCAAGCAGTTTAAAGGAAACTATGTGGAGCTGTTTAGAATAGGTGTGGTTGCTTTTAGGAGTGAGTGTAAACCAATCATGCAAAGCCAACTATCAGCCCAATTCACAGAAGTTTATCCACTAGGTGTTTTGACCATAAGTTGGTTTTTGCATCGTGCCTCCTATATAATACAATACTCACACATTGGAAAGATCTGAATGCACCTGTGATACTTAAAACAGAAGTCTCACCTCAATGTATGTCATCAAAACATTTCTTGAAAAATCCTACAAATTGAACTCCTCAACTTTATTCTGTCTTTAAATAAGCCTTCAACTAAAAATACTATAGGAGGCTGAAGCAGGAAGATCACAAATTCAAGGACAGTCTGGGGAATTTGGTAAGCCCTGTATGAAAAAGTAGGGGCAGGGATGTAACTCAGTGGTAGAAGGCTTGCTTGGTGTCCATGAGGCCCTGGGTTCACTACCCAGTAGTGTGAAGAGAAAAAAAAAAAGATTGACATGATAAATTTAATGTTATGTTGTGTATTATAATAAAATAAACAACAACAATAACAAGAGAATGCTGGGTATGTGAACAAGCTGAAGGTGAGTGGTCCTGAGCTACTTCTATCCCTGAGCCTCATGTCCAGTGATCATCTAGACTTTTTAGGGAGTAGTTCCTTGTTAAGTGTACCCAATAATTTGTACTAAATTCAGAAAATTAAGACATTCACTCAATTCCAGTATTTCCTCCCCAATTCAATTTTTTCCAAGGTGGGAGAAATTAGCTCTTGAAATAAAGAATCTTAAAACAACTTGGCAAATTGGAAAAAAAAGTGCTACAGAACATTTTGTGGGGTTCAATAAGCATGAGACAGTAGCCAATGAACCCAACAAAGATAAAAATCAAGTAGGGAAAAACAAGTAAAAAAATCCTAAAGAAACCTAATTTAGAGTAGGGCAAGCCCAGCAACCTCTCTCCCTTGATTACAGGGACAGAGGAGACTTCCTGGTACACAGACACCATCATCATGGAGGCAGTATGCAAGCATCAGTAAACCTTCCCTCCATGATCAGAAACAAGGCTCCCTCATGAGTGAGGAAAATGAGGTCTCCCATCAGTCAGTGACTGAAAGCCTAGGGGAAAGTCACACTCCCCACAAACCTTAACCCCCCATACACACTGTTCTGATGGCTTGAAATATTTCTTATAGTCTTCAAACATTTCTTTTAAAGTATAATATTTGTATACTGACCCCAGGGAGTAAAGTCATTTCTTAAAGCTTTTATCAATACACTCCTAGATATCCCATTTTCATCGTCACTTCTGTTCTGAAGTGTGCCAAGTTGCTCCTGGCAGAATTCTCACTCGGTTTGAACCTTCTAGTTTAGTATGCAATTTTTCTCTACTTCAGTCATGGC
Source organism: Chinchilla lanigera (assembly GCF_000276665.1). Taxonomy (NCBI): domain Eukaryota; kingdom Metazoa; phylum Chordata; class Mammalia; order Rodentia; family Chinchillidae; genus Chinchilla; species Chinchilla lanigera. The sequence goes on along the minus strand of NW_004955483.1, from coordinate 626,796 downwards.
TTAATGAAATCATCATTGATTTCAAGCCAAGAGAGATTAGGAGAGACAAAGATAGTCACTACATCCTTGTAAGGGGAATAATCCAAGAGGAAGAGACAACAATCATAAAGATACAGGCAACAGGGCCAGGGATATAGCTCAGAGGCAGAAGCACCTGCCTGGCAAGTGCAAGGTCCTAAGTTCAATTCCTAGATATAGGTAGATAAATAGATAGATAGATAGATAGATAGATAGATAGATCAAATACCAGTGCACCCAGCTATATAAAACAAATATTAACACACATGAAAAACCAAATAAGAACTAATACAATTGTAATGAGGGAGCTCAATACCCCATTGTCACATATAGACCAATTACACACACTTACAAAAGTCAATAATGAAATATTATAACTGAACCAAATTTTTGAACAAATGGAATTAATAGACATCTACAGAGTGTTTCACCCCACATCAGAATATATATTCTTCTCAGCTGTACATGGGACATTCTCCAAAATAGACCACATACTAGCTCATAGAATATGCTTAAGTAAAGGGAAAGATATCAAAATTATTTCATGCATATTATCAGACCACTGTGCAATGAAATTGGAAATCAATGGCAAAAGAACCCACAAGAACTTCAATGCCCACTCATGATAAAAACCCTACAGAAAATCAGAATAGATGGTTTTATCTCAATCTGATAAAAGCCATCTCTGACGAAACAAGAACTGACATCATACTAAATGGACAAAACCTGAAAGCTTTCAGTCTAAAATCAGGAACAAGACAAGGATGTTCACTATCACCATTCCTATTCAATATAGTTCTTGAAATACTAGCCAGAACAATTAAACAAATAATAAATAAATAAAAGGAATAAAGATAGGAGAGGAAAAAGTTAAATTATCACTATTTGCAGATGACATAATACTCTAAATAGAAAACCCCAAAAACTCCACAAAAAGCTTCTAGATTTAATAACCAAATTCAGTAGTGTAGCTGGATACAAAATCAGTACTCAAAAATCAATAGCAATGGCCGGGTTTCATGGCATATGCCTATAATCCCAGCACTTGGGAGGCTGAGGCAGGAGAATCATTGCAAGTTCGAGACCAGCCTGGGCTACAAAGTGAGCTCAAGGCCAGCCTGAACTGCATAGCTAGACCCTGTCTCAAAAAGACAAAAAAAAAAAAAAAAAAAAAAACAATAGCATTCCTGTACACAACAAACTCACTGAGAGAGAAATTATGGAAACCACACCCTTCACAATAGCATCCAAAAAAAAAGAAAGAATTAGGAATCAATCTAACAAAAGAAGGAAAGACTCTATAAACTGAAAATTAGAATACTCTGAAAAAGAAGATTGAACAGGGTATCAGAAAATGGAAAGATATCCTTGCTCATGGATAGGAAAAAACAACACTGTGAGAATTGCTATATCCCAAAATTGTTAAACAGATTTAATGCAAGGCAAATCAAAATACCATTAGCATACCTCACAGATCTACCGAAAACATTCCTGAAATTCATCTGGAACCAGAAGAGAGCTCAAATAGCAAAGGGAATCCTAGCCAACAAAGGCAAGGTAGGAGGCATCACAATCCTTCATGTGAAATTATACTACAAAGATATTGTGATAAAATCAGCATGGTACTGGCAAAACCAGACCTGAGGACCAGTGCAACAGATTAGAAGATGTAGACACAACTACAGACACACTTAGACACTTTATCTTTGATAAAAGGGCCAAACATGTTCCCTGGAAGGATGATAGCCTCTTTAATAAATGCTGCTGGAAAAACTGGCTCTCTACATGCTGAAGACTAAAACTAGACACATGTCTATCACCATGTACTAAACTAAAGTCAAAATGAATCAAGGATCTAAATATTAAAACAGAAACACTAAATCTACTGGAAGTAGGTAGAAATTTTGAAGATATAGGTGTACATAGTTCATGAATAAAATCCAGACTACACGGTAAATACTTTAAAGAATCAACAACTGGTATCTCATCTTATTAAAAAGCTTTTGTACAGCAAAAGAAATCACCAACAAACTGAAAAGACAACCCACAAAATGGGAAAAAATTTTAGCCAATTATCCCTCAGACAAAGGACTTCTATGTTGAACATAGAATTTGAAAACATCAGAGCTCCTAAATTCAAGAACCAAGTCCAAAAATGAGTATTTGAGATGAATACACACTTGTCAGATGAACAAATACAAATGGCAAATAAACATATGAAAACTGTTCAAAATCACTAGTCATTCAAGAAATGCCAATTAAAACAACACTGAGATTCCATCTCACCCCAGAAAGAATGGATATTTTCAAGAAATCAACCAATTACAAATGCTGGAAGGGTGGAAGGCAAAAACAAACCCTTCTCTACTGTTGATGGTAGTGTACAGTGGTATAACTACTGTGGAAATCGGTGTAGAGATTCCTCAAAAAACTAGAAGTTCCATTTGACCCAGCTATTCCCCTTCTTGGTATCTTTCCAACAAAATTAAAAACATCTTACCACAGTGATGTACATGCACCTACGCTTATAGTGGCACAATTTGGGGGGGGCGGGTGGTACAGGAGTCAAACTCAGGACCTTGCACTTGCCAGGCAGGCACTTGTGCTGCTGAACTATAACCCTGGCCCCAATAGTGGCACAATTTGTCATAGCTAATTTTTGGAAATAACTCAAATGCCCCTTGATAGAGGAATGGATTTTAAAAAGATATGGTATTTTTATATAATAGAGTACTACTCAGCCATAAGAGGATAAACTTGAATCTTTTAAAGGTAAATGGATGCAACTTGAGACCATACTCATAAGTGAAATGAATCAGACTCACATGTGTAAACACTGTACTGTCTCCCTTGTGTGAGAAATTTAAAAAGTAAATTAAGTCTAAAATATACAATAGATATTTTGAAATGGGAAATTGTTCAAAAGGAATAAGGAACTTGGATGGGTTAAAGGGAAAAGGACAGTAGGGAAAAGGGAAAAATGCAAGTCAGTTATACTCTTAGTGTCTCTTAGATCATTAAAAGGAAGGTTTGTGCTAATATTGATTGGAGAAATTTCTATGTCCATATCTTGTACTTTGAGCAACTACTTTAAAAATAACAACATATAATGTATTTACTATCATTATTCTATTATTTGTATGAAATTTTGTTTTATCTTTTATCCATAAAATAAAAACTTAATTTAAAAACCAAAATACAAAAAAAATAAACAAAAATTTTTTCTCACCTAATGTACATTGGTTTTCTTTTAGTATGAGTTCCTTAATATATTTCAAGATACAAGGAAGAACTGACTGGTTTCCTACATTTGATCATGTTCATATGGTTTTACTCCTATGTGAAGTCTTTTATGTAGTAGAATGCAGGGATAAGTAAAACTTTTCCAAATTGCTCATATGTGTTCAGATTCTGGTTCACTATTCTTCAATGTATATAATTATATGTCTTCATACTGGAATACTTTTTTTACATTGCTACAGAAAAAGGACTTCTGTCCATGGTAAGTCCTTTTTTCAGTGTACAACATTTTATATATTCACAGCTAATTACCTTTCTTACTTTTTTAATGTCCATGATGCTTACTGGAATAACTGATGTCTTCTATACATTTCTTAGGGTGAGTGCCACATATTGTTCAGTATGAGTATTTTGATGTAATTAACTACAACATTGTGTAAAGAAGGCACTGCAACATTGCTTTTGTTAATAGAATTTATCCCCAGTGTGTTTATTTATTTCCAAATTGCTACATGTTGAAAGATTTCCTACATCAGTTACATGCATAGTTTCTCAGCAATGTGACTTCTTTCATGATTTTAAAAACTACTCTGTGTGGGGAAAACTATCCCAAATATACTGCATAAGGTTTCTTGGTGTATGTTCATGTCTATTATAGCTAGCTTTTGTGATATTTTCTCACATTGCTTGCATACATTGGGTTTCTCCTCAGTATGATATTTTCATGTATTTTAAAATGACTTTGTCTGCTGAAATCTTTCCCACATTGATCACAAATATAGCACTTCTCTCCAGTGTGAATTCTTTCATGATTATGACAGTCACCTTGGTATTTGAAAGCTTTCCCACCTAGCTTACACACATAGGTTTTCTCCCCAGTGTGAGTCTTTTCATGTTTTGCATCGCTTGTATATGCCAAAAGCTTGCCAACATTGACTTTATACATAAAGTTTCTCACCAGTGTGCTTTCATGTATTTTAAGATTTCTGTGCATACTAAATGTTTTCCCACAGTGCTTACATACATAGGTTTTTCTCCCCAGTCTGAGTTCTTTCATGTGTTTTGCACTCACTCTATGCAAAGTTTTCCCACATTGTTTACTTGCATAAGGTTTCTCCCCAGTGTGAATTCTTCCATGCTTTTGACAATCACTATGTGTCCTAAAAGCTTTTCCACATTGCTTACATACATAAGGTTTCTCCCTTGTGTGAATTCTTTCATGTCTTCAACAAGTACAATGTTATAAAAGCTTTCCCACATTACTTACATATATAAGGTTTCTCCCCAGTGTGAATTTTTTCATATCTTCAACAAAGACCATATAAGATAAAAGCTATTCCACATTGATTACATACATAAGGTTTCTCCCCAGTGTGAGTTCTTTCATGCATTTTAAAACTACCATGTCTCATAAAACCTTTCCCATATTGCTCACATACATAGAGTTTCTCCCCAGTGTGAGTTCTTTCATGTAATTTACAATAACTTTGTGTACTAAATGATTTCCCACATTGCTTGCATACATAGGGTTTCTCCCCAGTGTGAGTTCTTTCATGTCTTCTGCAGTGACTGTGTGTGCCAAAAGCTTTGCCACATTGCTTATATACAATGTTTTTCTCCCTAGTGTGAGTCTTCTCATGCATTTTATAATCAGTAAGTCTGCTGAAAGCTTTCCCACATTGCTTGCATACATCGGGTTTCTCCCTAGTTTCTCCTCTTTGACGTTTACAAGATGAAGAGTTCTTACTTAAGGGTTTTCCATTTTAACCTTCCAGCATGTGGTATATGCATATGTATAAAATAGAATATTATTTGGCCATAAAAGTGAAAAAATGATGTTATTTGTGAGTAAAATAGGTGGATCTTGTGCCCAGAATAAAATGAATGAGGCACAGAAATTTCTGTATCACATGGTATATTTTATGTGAAAAACTCAACATTTAATCTAAGGAGTAAAATAAAAAATAGAGAAGAGAGTGGCAGATATTAGGGAGTAGGTGAAAGGTTTCAGTGGGAGGTTTGCTAGAATCATGGAGGAAGTACATAAAAATCAACATAGAGTTTCTATATGTATTGATCCCTCAGAAAGAAGGTATGTATTATATATTGCAATAAGTCAATTGTAAATACCCAAATAAATACTACTGCTTTGGTAAAAGTGTTTTCCAGACATTGTGCAAAGTGTACAGTAAAACCATGATCAGATATTGTCAGGGCTCAGCACATCAGATCGCCTAGTCAATCATTAATGTAATACATTGTCAGGGCCCAGCACACCAAATCTCCTGGTCAATCATTAAAATAAAGACACTTTCAAGTCTGATTGGCAGTTTTATTTTTCTTCTTCTATTGCAGAAGTGGAGAGGTAGAGAAATGGCACCAGTATGAATTATACTATCATCATGAAGAAATTGATTCTTGGTCTCCCGATGGCAATGTGTACATGAAAGCAGTTGATACAAAAGCAGGTGAAAGCCTTGCCTGTAGAAAGTCCCTGGTTAGTTACTCATCAGCAAATGTGCCTATCATAGCTAACACTGAACTGAAAGCATGTGAGTCTCAGGGCTTTCAGGAAAAGGTGCCTAACTGTGGCAAATATGGGGAAGCCTTCTCTGAATCCCAGGCCTTTCAGAAGTGAGCTAAGACAACTCCTGATGAGAAAGCTTATGAATATAAACAATGTGAAAAATCCTACTTTGACTGCACTGAAGGAATTAACATAGAAGAGAAGCCCTTTGAATATAAGCAAGATGTGAAAGCCTTTAGTAAACTGAACTGTGCTGAAATCAGAGAAGGACATCACAGTGGCATGGATACATATGTATGTACATAATGTGGAAAAGATTTTAATTCTCACCATGATGTTCAGACACATGAAAAAGCTCACACTGGAGAAAAACACTATGTGTCCAAGGATACTGGAATTACGGATTGAAAACTCTACAAAATTTGAGTTTAAAAACCTTTCCTTCTTTATCTTTGGGTGTCATGTGTTTTGTCTCAACATCAGGAAAAGAAACCAAGAAGTAGAATCTTGGTACCAGAGAAGGGCGTCATTGCTGTGACTATACTTGGTCATGTGACTTAGGAGCCTTTGGGAATGGCTTGTGGGAAGAGTTTGCAATGGTTTGGAGATATCACCTAAAAAAAGTAGAGATGGAACACTTTAGGCAGTTCTGTATGGGAGAGTCTGGTCAGATCTCAGAAGACCAGAAGGCTGATAGAAATCCTGCTGGGAAAGGCTAGGTTCAGGAAGTTTCTGTTGGGAAGAAGACCTGTACTGATGGTTGGACTCCCAAAATGTGTTTTATGACTTGGTAGAAAGGTTGCCCGCATTTTTCTCATGTCCAGAAACTTTGCCTGAGACAAAGATTAAGTGGGGTGGGGTTGAATAATTGATCTGGCAGAAGAAATTTCATGGCACTCTAACTTTGAAGTGGTGGCACGGCTACTGTTCAGGGTTTTTAGCCAGATTCATGTTGAGAATCAGAAGAAAGACTCCAGAAGAATGATTTAAACTGTTGTGAGTTTGGCCAAATAGTAACCTCTTATAAAGCTGTGTGTGGACTGCCAAGGTAGGGCAGTGGAGATCTTGATTGCTGAAAAGGAACAGGAGAATGAAAAAGATGGCATGAGGGCATCACAAGAACCAGCACGACTCCACCCTTTGCAGCCTCAGAATTACAAACATGAAAGACTGCTTTGAGAAGAAAACAGAAGAACTCTATGTTCCAGAATGGCAGTGTCCCAGAGAATTTATTCCTCAAAATTAGATTCAGAGGGCTCAGTGATCCAGGCACTCAAACCCCACAGCCAAGAGAGGGAAGCCTGGCTACTGCTCCTGCTGGCAACAGACCTTGGCATCGTCCACATGGTGCTGGTTTTAGATACATACAAAATGGAAGATCTGTGGGTTTAGGAAGGCTTCCATCCAGATTACAGAAGGCCTGGGAGGCCAGACAGTGTGACTCCTAGAGGGCAGTATATGAAGCTGTGAGAGTGAAGCTGAAGGTGCAGTGGAGACCCCAGAAGTTTGGAGAAGCCAGGAACATGGATCATCTGAAGAAAACTGCAAGGAGGGAGCAGAGTGGGCCCAAAAGAGAAGGCACAGAAACTACAACAACTGGAAGTGCCACAGAGGCAAAGCCACCCAAGCTGTCTGGAGTTTACTTTTTTTACAGATTGCCTCAAATGTTGCACATGGAACCACAGGGCTTAACATTTGCTTTGCTGGATTTTGGACTAGCTTTGTCTCCTTCCTTTCTATCCTCCTGTTTGTAAATTTTGGAGTGGAAATGACTATCTTGTGCCATTGAATAGAAGTATTTAACTTTCTTTTCATTTGTATAGGTGCTCACAGCTAATAGTTTGCCTTCAATCTTGGAAATTGGACTCCTCAGCAAAGTTGAAAATGTTTGGACTTTGGCAACTCTTGGAGATGAACTAAGTGCCATGGCATAAAGGGATGAGTCTTTGGGGTCCAGGGGCAGAATGTTATGGTTTGTGTCTAGATATCTTATCAAAGCTTCATGTGATCATAGAAGTTTATTGGAGGTGGCTGAATCTAGAGTGCATGAATGATTTATAGTGCAATGCTGGGATTAGGGTGCTAAGAATAAGGGTAGGTGATTACTGGATCAGTGCACTGATTGAATTGATAAGCCAGCCAAAAATGCAGGGAGCTCCTTATGCCAAGTAAACCAGCTGTTCCAGCTTGTAAGCTGGTTGCTGGGCATAGAGTTTGAAATTGACATCAACCTCCCCAGTGTATAAATAAACACTCTACAGTTTTGGGCAGTTCTTCCTTTCTCATATGGAAAGAGGTCACTCCCCCTGACCTCAGCTTTTGTCTTGTCTATCTTCTAAATCCTCTCCTGTTTTTCTTCTGGGAACACTGAGAGCCTTATTCTGGGAATATCAACACTTTTTGATTGCATAAATGAGACAATGATTATTTCTTACCTACAACAGACATATTCCTGAAGGTTTCCCACATCACATCTCTGTAGAGCTTCTTTTGGGATGGATCCAGCAAAGCCCACTCCTCCCTGGTGAAGGTCACAGCCACATCCTCAAAGGTCACTGCCTCCTAAATCATCTGATGTAGATTTCCAAAAAGAAGAGTTAGCTTCACAACAACATGAAGCATCTCAAATTTGCTTATAAAAAGCTAAAATAAGGCTAGATTCTCCAAATGTTTATTTCATGTCTTGGTTATCAATAACTTCTTCTACAGCTACATGGGTGTCTCAGACAGAAATTTTCATACTAGGTTAGAATTCAGTGGTAAAGCACTAGCAGAATGAAAACATTGTTTCTTCACCTGGTTAAGCCCATTTCATTTCTACATTACTCTAAAGTATGGTTCACACAGGGAGCCTACAAGATCAACAACCAAATGAAAAAACAATAGTAGATAAACACAAAGAATTATTCTGACAGATTATAGAAATATCTTTTTTCACAACTTATTATGTAAGGAATTGATCCCTAATTTCCTTGATTGCATTTAGGCAATATTTGGAAACTTGAACCTGGTTTCATAGACAAATATTAAATTAAACCCTAAGGAACATTAATGTATAATTCAAACTATGAATAAAACATTACAGTTTTCATGAGAGAATATCTAAGAGCAATGAAATTGGATTAACAAAGAAGCATTATCTTACAGCTCTAAGACCTGAAATGGTCACCTGTGACACACAAATAATTTCTAACATAGTTTATGGGAGAAAAACTGGGACGTGGATATGATCAAAATATATATTATATGTAATGAACAACAATATTTTACAAAATTAAGAGTCACCAATATAAAAGAAAGTAACTGAAGAATAGTTGTTGTCATATCCAAATCACACCTTTGATTTGTCAAAAAATTATAACTGGTATTATAAATGTTTGATAACATTCAATAAATAGTAAATAAGAGTGACACAGGCTAGCCATTAGGAGGAGTGAAGGTAATAAAATCACTGAAAGAAAAGGGAAATATTCGCAATGCTTACTAAATAGATATTTGATGTAGCTAGGCTTTGCAAGGGAATAGATTTATTACAGGACACATAATTTATAGGATTATTTTTTAATATGCGCACAAAAAGTCAATTGCAGAGGAATGCAAGAGATCTGTCCATGCACTAGAGACCCAAAGAATCCACCTAAGGACGTGGATCCCATGGCAATGTCCTGTATCAGTCCAGCTGGAGTCCCAGAGCCCACAACAATATCTCATGCAAGTTTGTATCAAGGATTTGCATTGGGAAGCCTCAAAGTTCAGTGGTGGAAGCTAAAAAGTCTGCACCAGCAGGGTGAAGGACCTGTGTCACCAGGCTGAGGGATCTGCATGGACCCACCATGATACTCAACCTAAGGAACAGAGTTCTGCCAAAGAACAGCAGCCATCCTCAACAACAGGGAGAACCCAAGTTCCTCTAATGATGAGAACAGCCAAATGCATATCAGGAAAACCAGGGTGGCAAGTTTATCCAACAATGCATACCATCTTCCCTTCCAGGTCTCTTTTTATGTAGTTGGCAACAATCCTCAGGTGGGTTTTCCATACCCAGAACCACACTGACTCAGTTCAGCTGGATGTATCAAGTGGACCACCACAACGTCCTACTTACAGTGCACAAAATTATGCTATCTTTGAGAAGAATGGTTTGTATGTTCACACTTGTGAAAATATGGCATGGAAAACCAAGAGGGCACACAAAGCAATGTTACTCACATAACTGAGAACTCAAGAATATTTAGGGTAGAACTCTCAATCATGTACCAAATAACTTCATAAATTGAAGAAAGTAGCCTGGCCTCACAGGTAATAGAAAACGCACATTGAGAATTCACTCCCACAAGAAGAGGTTGAACTAAATGTAGTATTAGCTACATCCAAAGATGTGTATTCCTATACTTTTGATCATAGCGTCTTTAATTGGGACACAAATGCAGTGAATGTTGAGGGTTAAATATTCTCACTATAAATCAAAGAGAAAATACACAGAATTGCACTTTTCAGTTCAGCCAAAGGAGTCATTGAACCTGAGTAAGATAAGCAAGGGACCTTGGGGAACAATACTTCCAGTGCTCTGGGTATGCATGGTGAGAGTTTAGAGCCAAATCTTCAGGGCAGCAGTAAGCAGAATTAAGAGCAAGATATTGTCAGAGATATTTGCTTCAATGAATGTGTTCCTTCTGCCCTAATAAGATTGTTCAAACAAGATCAACTAGTGTCCTATAACAAACTGCATCATTCAGACTTGTCCCCTAAAAAAAACACAAAAATTCCTATGCAATATGTGGCAATATCTTTTTCTTCTACACCTTGGTCTTATGTCCTTATATTACAAATAAATGTCAGTTTCTCAGTTTTTGCTGTTTTGATGACATTCTCTTATGCCCAAAAAGCATTCCACTGAGTCCTCAGTGATGGAGTTAAAACTTTTCTCTGAGTAATCTTTTTCATTATCTCTTTAGTCATGGTTATACACTGTAACATAAAGAATATTTCTTTCTGAATAACAAAAAGCAACCTAACTGAAAATGAGTAATTATTGAATACTAAAATGGAGAACAACAAGGTAAACCACCAGAAGTGTAAATTACTCTAAAGAAGCTGAAAATAAACTAGGTCAGGATATGTTAAGTTTCCTGGTTACCAAGATTAAAAGAGGCTTCAAAGGGAGAAACTCCTGCAGGTAGATTTTAGAAATATTAAAAAGTTTTAGCTTCACCTTCAACAATACTGGACAAAATTTCACAGTGATAATCAGAGATAAACTGTGTCACGTTTCTGAAACTGGGGTGAAGAAAAGAAAATAACTTTGAAAAATTTTAGTTTTAAAGTAAGTTATATAGGGAAAAACTGTATTGCCCAAAGTCTAAACAACTGGGATATTTCTACACCATGTTCTTGAAAGCAAGTGAATTACCTGAGTTCAAGCACTCCAATCTATCTCCCTCAGTTCTGAAAAGGAAGATGTGATTTTGACTATTACTCATTAGACTCATCAATGATTTACTTATGAGCATAAACAACAAAAACTGTAAAAGAATACAGAGAAAAGAGAAAGTATTGCTAAAACTTGAAAAAAATGGGAAGATGGCAATGTAGTGAACAGCAGAGAAACAAACTCTCTGAGATTTGGTGTCTAGACAATGGAATATACCAACATGAGGAGGACAAAAAAGAGGAAAGTTAACTAGCAAGGATCTGCAGCAAGAATTTAAGCCAATGGGATGAGCAAAGAGAAAGATCTCAAGGCAGTAGGGGAAGGTGACAAATGGTGCTTTCTCCCTGAGTACAGACTCACTGCACGAAAGTGGCAGGTCCAGACTGTAGGCTCATGCCAACTACTGGAGACCCAGAGACCTCCACAGAGAAATCCACCAACAGAACAGACCAGTGGATACAGCAAACTGCAGTAGGTTGTGCCTTAATTGGGTTCATATGTTCCCAAAGAGAGGGGCCAAAAGAGTTGTCTTCTTCACCACTTTTCCAAAGTTTGTGTAATCTTCCTTTGTCCTACGGCCTGGCTTCGAATTTCTTTCTCTTCTATTTTTCTTTTTTACCCCCCAAATTCCTTTTAAATTTTTTCCTCTGAGAGTATTATTCCCATATTGAGGACATATTTACTGATAACCATTCCCTACTTTGATTTAGATTTTGTTATATAACCACGAACAGAGTTCACATGGTTAAAGATGGCAAATTGATAATTTCCACATTTTGACACTCTCTAGGCTGTGTTTGATATTTTTGTTATTGCTGATTGTACTACTTTAGCCAAGGTGAAAAAATTCTTCTAATCAATTCCTTGTATGCTAAGTCTGAGGTTACCTAAAGGTCATAAACAATACAACAGGCCAGTGCCAAAGAACTAGAGCCTAGGCTAATAGGCAGCAACTTCTTATCCCTAATGAATTGAAGTGTTAAGTTTTCCAACAGACTCAAAACCCAAACGAGGCTCAGGTGCCCGGGAGGCGGGCTGCCTGCACCCAAGAAGCTGTGTGGCAGAGAGCTCAGGCCCTTGGGCCAGACCACGGCCACGCAGGCACCTGGGGGGCAGGCAGCCAGCATCCAGGAGGTTGCGCAGTGGTATACGCTGGTGCACGCCGGCCCCCACAACAACCACCTCTGCACAGTCAAGAACTATCATAGCACAAAGAAGCAATGACACAACTGGCCTGCCAGGTGCCGGCCACAGAGGCCTGCCCGGTGACATCCGTGAATCATCCTGACATGGAGAAATCCCTGGGAATACATGCCACACAATGGGTCGCTCTTGCCCCTGCCATTGAGAACCAGAAAGGTCCAGAGTCACAGAGGAGCAGCTGACGAACAAGAACTCAGAGAACATGAGAATACAGACTACACCCAAAGACTCAGAGGTCTAGTTGACTGGGGCCACGAGAGCCATTCAGAAGCTGGAAACCAGGAGGACCTTGTGAAATACCTGGGGAGAGCCCCTGGAAGCCATTCTTCCCCTAACAGTACAGGCTGCAGTGGAGGAGCGCATGGAGCTCTGGAGAGGTCTGTACCAAGATTCCTGCTGCCTGTGCTGATGGTTGGGGAGAGGACACTACGTGTTGCGGGGTCCCAATGTGATGGGAGGCTGGAAAGAAAAAGCTACAAAAAATGGCTTTCGCCCCAGATGGCTCACTTGAGATGTTAGTAAGAATTGCCTCCTCAGTATTCTATCACAGTGACGAGGAGAAGGCCAAGGAGAGAAAACAAAGCGATCGAGAAAAAGCAGCTGCTTCTGCTGCAGCACCATGAGAAACAGACCCTAAGTCTGATTCTCAGGGCCCCAAGAACTTGATGACTACATTCATCTGCTACCACTGTTAAAAGCCAGGCCACCTCAAGAGGAACTGCACTAAGAGGCCCCTGGGCCATGCCCTGAATGCAAAGATGACCACTGCAGGTTAGTCTGCACTCTGAAGAGGAGGCCCCAGAGCTCAGACCCACCCTACCAGTTAGTCTAACA
>NW_004955483.1:574540-613253 GCF_000276665.1 Chinchilla lanigera | reverse complement strand
TACAGCAGCCATTGATATTTTCCTACTAATCTGTCCATAACTCTGTAATGTTTGTATTGTTCCTATGCTATTTCATAAATGGATGTATGTTTATTACTATGTGTTTCCTACAACAACCATTGAGAATAGTCAATGAATATTCAATTGGTCACTCACGTATAGCTCTATTTATTTTCTCTAGGAACCACTTTGAAGATACCAAAGTATAGTACAACAACCTTTGATAATCTCCTACCATTTTTGTCTGTCACTATTACTGTTTATTTGTTTTCCTGAGAAACTATCTTGTAGATAACAATATGTAAAACAACAACCATTGATAATTTCTTACCACTTTGTCTGTAATTTGGAAAGCCCCCCTGTTACTATGTTATCCTTCTTTTACTCTTTAAAATAATAATAAAAAAAAAAAAAAACCAAATGACACCTACATCTGGAAGACATCTCTCAGAAGTAGTCATCTTCTAAGGGTTCTAAATACTAGGAATAAAGTTACCTGCCATAAGCAATTTACAATCATCAACCCATGAATTAAACTAAAACACATATATAAAAAATGAAAAGAGATTTAAGCAAGATGTAGCCCAAGAATTCTGGCTCACCAAAGGCAAATCCGGGGGGCAAGCATGTAGGGAGTGGCTTAAGCTGGAAATCAATCACACATGCAGGACTAAGACAAGGCTGGCCCCGAGAACAGGGAGAGCTCCTCAAGCCATGTAAACAAGCTGTTCCAACTTGCAAACAGGTTCCTAGGCATAGAGGTTGAAACTGACATCAAACTCCTGAGTGTATAAATAAATGCTCTGCAGTTCTTGGACAGTTCTTTTCCTCTCATCTGGAAACAGGGCTCCAGCTGGTCTCAGCTTTCATCTCTTGTCTTTATTTCTTCATCCTCTCACTGTTTTTCCCTGGGAACATCATAAGTCATGCCAGTTCATGGCAAATGGCACTGAACAAGAACTCTGGTAATGAAAAACAGTGGATGAAGGGATGCTTCTCATTCTGCATGCAATAGGGGAAAGAAGTGCATTGGTAACATCAGTGTTCAATATAGCAGTACATTGGTATTGGCATTTCATCAGGTGTAAAACTTGGGGCAAAAATTTCAACAGGACCTCAAAAAAAAGGCTAAGAAGCCAAAACAAAAAACATAGACATGGGGCATGTGTAGACATGGGCAGAGTCTCAAGAACCACAGATGTATATAGACACATAGAAATGTATATAGAAATGTTTGTTATATTCTTGGCTCCTGTATTTACTTTTTATTACAACTACAAAAGATTTGGCTTGGAGTACTATTTTAAAATAGAGTCCAGAGCAAAAAAAGGAAGGTGGAACAAAGGTCCCACTAATAGAGCTTAAACCCTTTAGCTTTGCTCAATCAAATAAGGAAGAAATTATGGGAGACAAAAAAGGAAATTCTTTTGAATTGTGTGTGGCTGGCTCAGAGTGGCATGGCCACACCAGGGAGATAGGCACAGGCTGGGTGCAGGGAAGGCCTCATACTCTGGTTCTAGGCAGACTTAGCTGGGATTTCCTGGCCACCCTTGAGCCCATGCACTCTGCGTAGCCATGGCTGCTGGCACACACCACAGGGAAAAAGGCTGAGTGTCACGGGCCAGGTAGGTAGGACATGACTCTGGCATGCTCTGGCTCTCTGTGCCACCCATGTGCACACTTCTTGCACCAAAAGTTTACATGGCAGTGGGAAATCCAGTGGCCTGAGCAGGAGTGGCAGCCAACATGCCCAGGGCCTAGGGTCTTCCAGTGGTGGCTAAGACTGCAGAGGTGACTGCCACATCCCCTGGGGAGGGAGAGGTGCGAGTGATGGAGCCCATCCCCAGCAATAACGCAGGTCAATCAAGCTGCCACCACTTGGACAGCCCACCCAGCTCAGATGGAACAAAAGCTGCAGCCAGAAGCAGGAACACAAATACAAAAAAAGAAATCAAGGTTATGATCCAATTTACTTAAAACCCTGCTCAAATCACCCAGACTCTCGTATCACTCAATTGGTCATTCTTCCCTTGGCAAAAATTGAAAAATCTATAAATAAGGAAAGGGGATCCAAGGATTTTGGGTCTTCTGATACCTATTGGGATCAACAAATTAAACAAAATCATCCTGAGATGGAATTGACTATTGAAGGAAAAATATGTAAAGGGCTTTTAGACACAGGTGTGGATGTTTCAGTTATTGCCCAACACTACTGGCCTAAAGCATGGCCTCTAGATATGGCCACTACAGACCTTCATGGGTTGGGCAGTATTTCTCATCCTAGCAAAAATTGTAAGGTGCTGACCTGGATGGATGCAAAAGACCACTCTAGATATTTCTCAGCTCATGTTCTCACCCATATATCAATCAATCTATGGGGTCATAATATATTACAGGACATGGGGACATTTTTGGTTAGTCCTAACTCCTTGGTGTTCTCTTGATCCCGATAAAGGTTAATTGCCCATTTTCCTTTTTCAGTTGTATGGCTTATGGTCGTTAAACTTTATCTTAAAATTTTCTTTAAGTATGTTTGGTTTTTGTTTTCATGTGAAGTGGGATATTCCTAAATTTTACTTTGTATAGAAAAGCTTTGGTAATTTATAAGTAGGTGTAAAAGTTTAAAATAGGATCTCAAACTATTGAGGTTTGAAAAGCTGCTTAATTTTAACATTCTTAATGTCAGGCCTAGTGGTGGCCTGCAAAAAGGTACAAACTATTACTCTTTTTCATGATGCTGTGGCAGAACTGGTTGCACATGGGCAAAAACGTGCTGTTCAGCACTTTGGTTGTGAGGTGCAAACTCTTTATTGTTCCTTTTCCTTCAGTTGGACAACAGTTTTGGCAATTTTGTCCTCTTGGAAATCTACCTTAATTTTTCTGGTGTTATTGTCACTATCCTTCAGACAAATTAATTCAATTTGCTTCCATTTTCACAGATGGATCATCTTAGAGTAGGGGCTTCCTCTTCCAAAATATAGGATACATGTTTCTCCCATGTGCTCAAAATTCAATTACAATAGCAAAAGGGGGAATCAATCCCTCCCACCTCAGTAGGCAGTGTATACTATTACAATACAATCAGGTAAAGCAAAAAATCTAATTTGGGGTTGAGGATATGATCGTATATTTCCAGAACATGCTGTCCAGCCATATTATGAAACTAGATCTGCAGAAGTTCATTGTACCTTCCAAAAAGCTGATGCATACACCTATGGCATGACACCCTGAAGGCAGTTCTACAACCAATGGACAAGGATGAGGCTACATCTAACCTGGAGTCAACCAAAGGAATTAACCCGGAATGCCAGGACATGATAAACCAAGTACCAACTATGTCTGAGTAGGTGATAGAGCATATAGAGGTAGCTGAGGTAAAAGTTACCAGTATTAAGACAAAACAAAATTTAAAAGTATATATTAATTATACATAAAAGATTGTATTCCTTCCAAATTCTTCTTCTAAGAGATCTAATTGACAAACAACAAAATCTGACTAGTCTATGTATAATTTTAAATTTCTAAAACTGTAAAAAGTTACTATAATTCAATTTGGTCAAACGTATATTTGGGTGCACTCTGATTTTGTGAGATCTTTGTTTGTTCAACATGTTAAGCTGTGTACTTGTTATTTGTCTGTTTGTCCAATCCATGAATAGCTGTTCCTTTTCTATTTGAGCTCACTAATTTTTTTTTTTTTCCTGCTTTCTTTTGCTTTTTTGGATCATTCGTTCATAATACAGTTTGGGTTATAGACTTAAAAGCATGCTTCCACCTGGGTTACTAGCTTGTCTAAATGATATCAAAATTGGTTTTCTCACAGGTCGTCAAAAAATTAAAATAGTTAAACAAAAATCCCTTAGGGTGGGAGAGATTACTGGTGAGGACTCCAACTGGTGAACAGAGAAGCTGACAACTTTTGTTCATTAATAAGGAGCCCTCAATGATCTCCATAGCCTTATGAGAGATACTACCAATAATTTGGTCATGATCAAAAGGTAAAGTTTTCTAGAAAAAATACAAAAATTAAAAAAGGTGCTCATGGTCCAAAATTAAATTAAGATACAAAGGTTTTCACATTTACATGACATTTCATTACTGTTAATCTCATGGTGTATTAAATGTATTCAAGACTCCAGATTTACAGTTCTTCCAAAATATAAAATAAAGATTGCTTATGGTGATAAGACTTTTCTTTCAGATTCAGTCTTCTACCCTTACCAAAAAACTTGTGATGTACATCTCATTAAAGGACAACAAATTAGGTAAAAGCCTCTGATGTATTAGAGATGATTGGTTAAGAGGGTTATATTATATCAATATGAAAATTTAAGTATGTTACAAAATATCATAATTATCATGATGCAATGTTACATATGGTTTGGATTTTTAAATTTCTGTGTAAAAATATGCAACTGCTGTATGTTAACATTCTATAGGGATTTAAATATTAGAATATCCATAGCTGTTGGATAATAATGTAGCAGCAACAGGGCTGACTTCCACAGAAGACCAAAGGACTCTATTTAGGGCAATCAGAGTTTATTGAATTTAGGCCAGCCACCATACATCCCCCACTAACAAGTCAGGAAATGTCAGCCCCATCCTCACCTTTGTTTCAGCTTTAAATACACTTTTCATTTCTATGGTAACAGAATGGAATGTTGCAGCCATTGACTCAGGTAGCCACACATTATTTTTCTTGTTCCATGTGACCAGGTCAGGCCCCAGTCATGAGCCCAACCACAATGACATTAACATATTACCCTATTTTGTTCTGTTTGTTCTCCCTTATTAGAACCATATATTTTCTTTATGGCTACAATGTTTAGCTAGAGCCAAGGAAGGAAATGAAACAACCCAGGTGGGGTGATAGATGGTTATCTGGGCCCGGGTGTTCTTTGTCTTTGAAGAAACATTCCAGGGCAAAGTTAACTCTTCACAACCCCTCCAGGATGTTTCTCAAGACACATTTTGAGGTTTGTACTAAGACTAAGACTATTCTAATTTAAGAATGATATGCTAAGAGTTGCCATCCCCTCCTTTCCCCCCTCTATGACATATTTTTCTTTCTAAGAAATATAAAAGTGTTTCATATGATGGTGGCCTAGGCTCTACTTGATATGTAGCTGAGTTTTCCCTTAACATCATTATACTGCCTTGTTCTACACTATTTTGTATCCGAGTTTTTATCCAACTCATCAAACAATGTCCAGCAGTGAGAATGACTAGTATAGTGATTATTGGCACTGTAATCCCCACGATGAGGGTAGTTAGCCTTGGGCTCCAGCCAAAGAAGGAATCATACTCATGATATAACCTTTGTCTTTCTTCTGCCTCACGGTCTAGCTTATCTAGGGTCTCCATGATGACTCCTGAGTTATTAGCATAAAAACAGCACTCTTCACCAAGGGCTGCACAGAGTCCTCCCTGTTTCATATACAATAAATTGAGCCTACTTCTATTTTGTAACATTACCTCTGCCAGGGAGGTTATCTGATTGTGTAGTTGTTTTACCACAGTCTGGACCCCAGCTACATTATGTTCTATGCCCCTGGTTATCCCATAAAGTCTTTGAAGGCTGGTCTTTGAATGCTCTGGGGCCCCTATCCCAGTGGCCAGGCTCCCAGCTCTGCTTACTCTGGCCAAAATAGGCAATAAAGCAGGGGCCACTCTTTTTACACGACCATGTCTTTCTTGAATAAAAACTTCAGAGAAAAAATGGCGGTCCTGTAGCCTTCCCTGTATGATTTGCACTCGGGGAATTAACATGACTAGCAGGCAGGGGCCTGTCCCAGTCAGCCATTGTTTGTCATCTAGACACTTAAAAAGCCCATTCATACAGAAAAACCATGACCCTTGAGGAGCTCGGTAAGTGAGATTTTGTGGAACTGATTTGCTGCAAGTGACTGGATTTTGCCCTTGCCCAACACAGAACCCTTTTCCATACACTGTTTCTACCATAGAGAGAGGTAAAGGTTCCTCCTCCTCTGTGGAACACATTGGTGAGCTAGGTGTTACAGAATTCGGGGCGGCCACAGCCTCATAAAATGGTGGAGTAGATCAAACACACATCCAACAGGCCTCAACTAATTTAGGGGTAGACAAGTTTAACAGGTGATGAGTCTCACCAAGTACCTGATAAATCTCTGATCTAGCTCTCAGCATATTTACATTTGTAGGGTCAGCCTTTTGTGTTGTGGGCTTAATATCCTTGATCCCTGTGGTCAGGGGGTGTTTTGGTGGTCTTGCTTCTGGGATGATTACTGGGCTGGTGTCCTGAATGTGGTGTAGCTCCTGGGACATCACTGGAAAAGGGGCCACTGGCATCCAAGGGGTCACCTCTACTCGGGTGATTTTAATGAGTATGCCTGGGTCATATCCAGAGACCCAATTAAGAAGCATACGTACACCCCAAGTGAGCCCAGTGGACCAAATTGGGTCATCAATGTTTTTTAAAACCACTCTGATCTGTAAGCAAAACCCTTCCGAGTACCCAGTGTGGCACCCAGCACGCTTTTCCCTGTACACTTGAATATATTCATCACTCTGTATCCATGATCCCCCATTCCCCTGGGGACTGGAATCATCAAAGGCTCCCCCACAAAGCCCGATTGTCTCACAACCCCATCGTGGGCAATACACTTCTGTCTCTCTATCACAATTGCCCCCCGCTACCTTTGGACATATGTACAGTCCTGACTTGACTAAGAGCATGTCAGGATTAATATCCCCCTATTCACGGGAGTACTGGCTGATCGCTTGCTTTTGGACCTCGCAAGCAGGGAAGGGATATTTTGCCGGGTCGGCCTTTGCCTTCCAAAAATGGGTATTCCACATCTTACAAATCGGAACAATGAACACCACAGCTTGTTGAGCACAGGGGAGGTGTAGGGAGGAAAGCACAGCATGGCTAAGTCCAATAGAGTCCATCTGAGGGCGCTCAAGGGTGTAGTTGCAGAGGTGCTCTCCTTGCTTTGTGAGACTGGAGGTCCAAGTTGTTCTTCCTACTGCAACAGTTGAAAGGACCAGTGTTGCCCAGATAAACTGATTCATTGTGGTGCCTGGGCTGGAACTGTCTTTTTCCTGAGCCGTTCAGAATGCTGGGGCATGCAAGGTCTGGGAGGTGACAGAGCTGGCGAGGCCTCAGCAGTCCACCTTTTCACTGATGAGCGGTGGATCCACAGTGTGCAACCTGCAACTTTAAGAGCAGTGGGTGTAATTAAGATTACATCATGTGGCCCCACCCAGCTTGGCTGAAAAGGTTCTTTCTTCCAACTCTTAATTAACACCTGATCCCCAGTCTAATAGGAGTGTACAGGGCTATGAAGAGGAAGGGGATGTCACTCTAACACAGTCTACTGAAGTCCCTTCAAAGTTTTTTGCAGTGCCTGCAGCTGTTGTTGTAGGTTCAAAGTCCCAATTTCTTGTAATCCCTCCAGTATGGGTATCAAGGGCAATGGCCTCCCAAAATGGATTTCAAAAGGTGTGAGCCCATCCTGGTATGGGGTACAATGGGACCGCAGCAAGGCCATTGGAAGCAGAGACACCCAGTTTGCACCCATCTCTTGACACAGTTTAGACAAAGTGTTCTTTAGAGTGCAATTCTGTTGCTCCACTTGGCCCGAACTCTGAGGCCAATAAGTGGTTTATAGCTTCCATTTTAGACCTAAGGTAGCAGATAGGCTATGAGCCACTCTACCCACAAAAGCAGGCACATTATCTGAACCTACCATCATGGGGAGCCCATACCAGGGAATAATTAACTCCTTTACTGCCTTCGCTACTTCCCTGGAGATTTCAGTCTTTGTCGGCATAGCCTCTACCCATCCCGAGTAGGTGCAAAAAAGCACCAGCACATACTTCCTGTTGCCAACTGTAGGTTTGATTTCGGTAAAATCCATCTCAACGTCCTCAAAATGAAGGGTCCCTTGTCAATGGACACCTGATTCATGCTGTGGGCAAGAAACTGGATTGTTACTAGCACAAGTTATACATTTACAGGCCACTGCCTCACACAGAGTCCAGAGTCTAGATATGTAAAAGTAGCAGCCAAGCAGTTCTGTCATGGCTGTTTTGCCTAAGTGAGTCTTGTATAGTTCTCGAATCACAAAATATCCCAAGTGTTCTGGTAAGAACACTCTTTCCCTAAGCAGCACATGCCATCCATTCCTCTCTGTTGCTCCTTCTCATCTGGCCCAGGGTAACTCAGTCTCAGAGTACTTAGATGGCTGAAGAAGCAGTGCCACCATGACCCAAGCTTCTGGCAACAAATCTTCCATAGCTGCTCATTTTGCTGCCAAGTCAGCAGCTCTGTTACCTCTTGCCTCCACTGACCTGCCTTTTTGATGATTAAGGCAGTGTATTAGTGCCACTTGAACGGGCCACCACACAGCCTGAAACAGGTGTAAAATTTCCAATGAATTTTTTATGTCTTTTGCTCCCAAGGTTAGGAGGCCCCTCTCCTGGTAAATGGCGCCGTGCACATGCAAAATGGCAAACGCATACCGGGAATCTGTGAAAACATTCAGGCTTTTGTTTCTTCCTAAATCTAAGGTCCAAATGAGGGCTACCAATTCAGCCTTCTGGGCTGATGTCCCTGGGGAAGTGCCCCTGACCAGACAGTCTGTTCCACTGTCATGACTGCTGCACCTGCCCCCTGAACCCCTTCTATTACCACACTACTTCCATCTGCAAACAGGACGAGATCAGGGCTTAGGAGGGGAGTGTCCTGCAGATCAGGTCTTGAAGAGTACACAGCCTCAATGGTTTCTGCACAGTCATGTTCCAAGGGCTTCAGTGACATCGGCAAAAGGGAAGCAGAATTAATGGCCTGTACAGTCTTAAGAGTCAGATGTGAGTCCCTGAGGAGGGCCCCTTGGTCCTGGGCCAGCCTGGTACCAGAGAGCCATTTTCCTCCAGGGCCACGCAGCAGGGTTTCCACTGCAAGGGGCACAAGCATACTCAACTTTTGTACCAAAGTTAATTTATCAGCCGCCTTTACTAAGACCACAGCAGCCACAGTAGCTCACAAGCAAGATGGCCATCTGGCCACCACATAGTCCAATCTTTTAGACAAACAAGCCACTGGACACCTCCATGGTCCCAAGGTCTGAGTCAAAACTCCCCTTGCAATCCCTTCCTTCTCATGTACAAACAGCTGAAAGGGCTTTGTAATGCCTGGTAAAGCCAAAGTGGGGGCACTCAGCAGCTCTTTCTTTAAGTCCTCAAACACCATTTTTCATTCCAAGTTTCAATATAAGGGGAGGTTATTTCCCCATTTCCATGCTTCATATAAGGGTTTAGCAATAGTAGCAAAGTTTGGTACCCACAGATGGCAATATCCCACTGTTCCCAAGAATTCTTGTAGCTCCTTTCAGGTCTTTGGCTCCTTTAGCCCCTGGATAGCCTGGGTCCAGGAGGCTGAGAGGGAACGAGTTCCCCCTTTTAGAATGAACCAGAGGAACTTTACAGTTTGGACACATACCTGAGCCTTCTTCTTAGAGATTTGATACCATTTACCCTGTAATAGTTCCAACAGCCTCTTTGTCCCACCTTCACAGGCTTCCTGGGTCTCTGTGTCTAACAACAGATAATCTATACATTGTAAAAGGGAAATGCTGAGGTTGCTTTCCCCAAAAGGTACCAGGTCCTTTGATAAAGCCTCTCTGAAGATGGTGGGTGAGTTCTTAAATCCCTGAGGTAATCATGTCCATGTAAGCTGGCATTTGCATCCCCCTCTGGGTTCTGCAATTCAAAGGCGAACAATTCCTGGGAAAAAATTGATAAGGGAATACAAAAGAAGGCATCGTTCAAATCTAACACAGTATTACATACTCGATTAGGCAGGAACAGGCTTAACAAGGTGTAGGGGTTAGGTACAGTGGAGTATAAAGTCACTGTTAGGGTATTCACAGCCCTTACGTCTTGAATGGGTTGATACTCATTTGACCCTGGCTTATAAACTGGGAAAAGGAGTGTTCCACAGGGAATGACATTCTCTCAATATTCCTGCTTTGAGAAGTCTCTCAATGTGAGGCCTTATACCCTTCCTGGACTCCATAGTCATAGGATATTATCTCAGCTGGACTGGCTTAGCATGCCCCACCAGGTCTACAATTATGGGAAGGATGTGGGCAACTAAGCCAGGCAGGTTGTCTTCCACCCAAACTTTAGGGAAGAGTTGAGTCCATTCAGGGAAAGCCTGGTATCTCAGGTTGTTCCACGCTGGCATCTACTAGACAATATTCTTCTTGGAAGAGAGAAGACACAGTTAAGACATGAGCTTCCATGGGGTGGCCATTACTTCTGCCCATGGCAACAGCCATTCCTTCAGGGGAAAAGGAGATTTCTGCATGTAACTTTCGGAGGTCTCTGCCCAGTAGAGGGAAAGGACAATCTGGCATCAACAGGAATGAGTGATTATGTGTTTTCTCAATTGAACCTGTTGTGGCTCACAGAAAGAATATGAGGACTTCTGATCAACTGCACCCTGAACTTTTACACTCTGATCCAAAAGAGGGGCAATTGGCCATGTCACCACAGATAGATCTGCCCCTGTATTAATCAGAAAACTTACAGGTTTTCCCTCAATCTTTGCCATTAGCATGGGTACCCCAGGGTCAAAAAACAGGGACCCTTGCCCCCATCAATCTGATTTATCCACCACATTCATCAATAGCACATCCTTTTTCCTTTACCTTTCTTCTTAAACAGCTTTGGGCACTGTCTTCTAAAATGAACCTTTTCCTTACAATAGGCACATTGGTCTGGGTCTAAGGGGGTGCAGTGGCCCCCTCCAGGTCCGTTCTTTCTTCCCTTGTCATTGAGCCCAAACTGCCTCCTTTTTACATGTAGCAGACATCACTTTTCTCCTGTCTGTATTTCCATTCTAAATCTTTGCTGTTATGAAACACTTTCTGGGCTATTTCCATCAGTTCTGTCAAGTTCTTTCCTGCAAATCCTACTAACCTCTGCAATTTATGACATATATCAGGGGGTGACTGAGCCACAAAGGCTTAACTGAGGGTATGAGCATGCTCAGGTGCCTCCAGATCGAATGGGTTGTACATTCAGTAGGCTCCCATAAGACACTCAAGGAAAGCTCCAGGACTCTCATTTGGTCGCTGCTAGACCTCTGCTACCTTATGCAAATTAGTAGGGTGGCATGTGGCCACCAGAAGCCCCTTCCTTAGGGCCTGGTGATGGTCTTTTAGAGCCTTCATCCCTCCCTCAGTATTGTAATCCCAGTTAGGCTCTTCCCTGCGTAAAACTCGGGCCACCACTGCCTCCCCCTCCTGTACTGTTCCTCCTGTCTCCAACCTTACTTGTTCCTCTGCCGCTCTCTGGATTCTATTTCTCTCTTGGAGGGAAACAGAGTCATGAGGATCTGTTGATAATCATCCCAGGTAAGCGATGTGTCCTGAACACTGATTCTAGGAGTGTAATTATGCTTGTGGCTGTTCTGTGAAGGAGGGATTTTGATTTTTCCAATTATATAAATCACTAGTAGAAAAAGGAACATACACCAGTGTGAATCATCGGAGGTTTCCCCCTTGCTCCACTATTACTGTCTGTCTAAGGGGTGGAACTGTAGCTGCATCAGAAGAAGAAACCTTCTCAGCCCCTCCACCCCCTATAGACACAGGAGAGGGTTGTCAATACTGGTGAGATGGGCATGTAGGATCAACACGCTGGCATCCATTGCTTGCTTGAGATCCTGAGGTGTGTTCTTCTCCACCTCAGTTGTGTGCAGGACATACCTCTTCTGGGGCCACTGCTCTGTGAGCAGGACAGGGTGGTGGCAGTATGGCACTCAGGACAAAAGGATCATTTTCCTCCAGGGCTCATGGCAGTATAGGGGGCCTGGGCCCCAAGGACTTTTCTCTGAGGATCAATTGTTCCCTCACCTGGCCAGCCCACCCTGAAGGAAGGCCATTCCCACTTACACAACATGCTAAGCTTTTGTTTAGTCATTTTTAGCCCATATTTATTTTTAAACTTATCAAACTTTCTGATCATGCAATCCAGCACAATTGGTTTGCTGTCTGTGGCCCCCATAACAGAAATCCCCAAAAAGTTCCCACTCAATCCACGCTCCACACAACAAGCAAAAGTATAAAACTAATGTAGTTTGATACAATAGCAGTGATTACAGCAAAATGGAGCAGCTGTGCTGGTTCAGGATCTTTCCAAGCTTGCAAGTAAACAACTCCCAGGGGCAGAAAAGGCAGGAGCAGGACAATCAGGACTTCTCTGGCCCAGGTAACAGATTCAATTAACCTCAGGACGCAGGTGCATCAAAGGATGCAGATGCATTGGGGTCAACACAGAACGGACCATTCAAACAGGCAGACAGATAGGACAAGTGACAAAACCCCAGGAAACTAATTTGGTTCCCCTCCAACTCGTTTTGCTAATTTGAAATTTTAGACTGGTTTTGACAAAAACAAATGCAGAGACAACCTCTGACCAAAGAAATGACTCAGCATAACAAACTTCCCAGGATTTCTTCCCAATAAAACAAACCTCTCTCAGCTCTCATCAGAGAGAGAAACCAAACCTCTCCAACCTCTTGCCCAAGACAGAAATCAAACGCTACCTACCCATGTCTGGGAGCAGGGCCCTTCCAAACCAAACCCAGTCTCATTACAAATTGAAAGAATTAAAAGCCAATTAGGTCTTACCCAGTCGTAGGGTGTGACTCTGTCCCTCTTCATGGCTGCAGCATCCAGTCCCCAGCTGCTGCTGGACAGTGAGCTGAACTCAGGTAGGGCACCAAAGCCACTCAGAAGCGATTTAAGGGCCCAGAGGCCAGAAGCCCCCCCAATACGAGGGTCTTGCCTGTGAAAAATCCCGGACAAGCCCCCAAATGTAGCAGCAAACAAGCTGACTTCCACAGAAGACCAAAGGACTCTACTTAGGACAATCAGAGTTTAATGAATTTAGGTCAGCCACATATATTCCTGACTAACAAGTCAGGAAATGTCGGCCCCATCTTCTTCTTTTTTTCAGCTTTAAATACATTTTTGATTTCTATGGTCACAGAATGGAATGTTGCAGCCATTGACTCAGGTAGCCACATATCATTTTTCTTGTTCCATGTGACCAGGTCAGGCCCCAGTCATGAGCCCAACCACAGTGACATTAACATATTTTGTTCTGTTTGTTCTCCCTTATTAGAACCATATATTTTCTTTATGGCTACAATGTTTAACTAGGGTCAGAGAGGGAAATGAAACAACCCAGGTGGGGTGATAGATGGTTATCTGGGCCCGGGTGTTCTTTGTCTTTGAAGAAACATTCCAGGGCAAAGTTAACTCTTCACAACCCCTTCAGGGTATTTCTCAAGACATATTTTGAGGCTTGTACTAAGACTGAGACTATTCTAATTTAAGAATGATATGCTAAGAGTTGCCGACCCCTACAATAACAGTTCCATTTTATGTCCTACAGTGTTTGATATTTAGTTAAGATAGTAATATTACACTTACTGCCTCCATTACAATGTAATGTCATTAATCTTTTCTTCTAGATCTTCAACAACTGAATTTTTTTTTTGGGGGGGTTATCTTTTTGAGACAGGGTCTCACTATGCAGTTCAGGCCGGCCTTGAGCTCACTTTGTAGCTTTGGCTATCCTCAAACTCACAGTGATCCTCCCGAGTGCTGGGAGTATAGGCATGAGCCACCACGCCCAGCAACAACTGAGGCCTGGGAAGCAAAATTAGAGAGATAGATAGGCTAAGAGCATAGCCAATATTTTGGTCCTAGCCCTTCAAAGTAATGGGGATAGGACATAAGAGAACCTCTGGTGCAACCTGGTTCAGTCCCTGATCATCTGATCAAGGAGATTGTGGGGCCACAGACGAAAATTATTCAACAGTATATTGTGTGCCTAAGGAGAGACATGAGTAGAAAAAAATCTCCCAAGATTTGTAGAAAACGACTGGGTCAAACAATGGCCATGACTCCTTCAGACAGCTGACACTGACAGAACTAAGAGGTACTGTACTTGGTTCAAAGGTAAATCCTAAGGAGACTTAACTGATCTTGTTAGATAGCAAAATTAATACAGGTCTCATTAACTTGGTCTTAAACATCTGACAGAAAAATATAACCACAATATGTAGAAAACAATGCCACAGTAATATGTTACCTGTAAAAAGATGAAATCACTAACAACTTCTGACAATCACCAGCTATACTGGTAACTCACTACTGTTATGGGTTAATGGACTGTATAGGGTTAAATTGCTGAATACAAGTACCTAAAATTTTTGGACGGGGAATCTTTAGCCTAAATGAATAAGATCACTCAGAACAGAAAGGTTTTAAGAATGAGAAGGTCTTCTACAGAGTTCTCCAAACACAGCTCTTCCAACTTCAACTGACCACCCATAACTTGCAACTAACAAACAGGAAAGGGAGATGTAGGGAGCAGCTCAACCTGGAAATGGATCACATGTGCAGGACTAAGGCAAAGCCAGCCCCAAGAACAGGAAAAGCTCCTTGAGCCATTCAAGTTGCTCCAGCTCGCAAACAAGTTCCTAGGTAGAGAGGCTGAAATCGACATCAACCTGCTGAGTATATAAATAACGCTCTGTAGTTCTTGGGCAGTTCCTTTCCTCCCACCTGGAGAGAAGGCTCCACCTGACATCAGCTTTCATCTCTTGTCTTTATTTCATCATCCTCTTGCCTCTTCTCCCCCAGAAACATCAAGAGCCATGCCAGTTTGCAGAACAAGGAGATGAAGCAATTCAAAAGCCATCCAGCCAGGTGTGGTGGCACAGGCCTGTAATCCCAGCACTTGGGAGGCTGAGAGGCTGAGACAAGAGGATTGTTATGAGTTCGAGACCAGCCTGGGCTACAAAGTGAACTCAAGGCCAGCCTGAACTGAATGGTGAAACCCTGTCTCAAAAAAAAAAAAAAAAAAAAGCCATCCACCTGGATCTTCTAAAGTGCTAACAGTGGAAGTAATAAAGCACTGAATGAGAACTAGAAAAAAAAAAAAAAAAAAAGCAGAAATAATTTCTCAGATAACTACGGCGATGAGTACCATAATGAAAGACAGTAGAACAGATACACATTAAAAACCAAAAGAGGAGCTTAGGAAAATAATGAAAACCTTGAATCCCTAACATAGGAAAGAAATACAATTCATGAAACACATTGAAACACATATCCACAAGAGTAAAAATTCCACTGAAAATGTAGGCAACTGAATGAGCCAATTTGAGGACAGAATATCAAATACACAAGACAGGAGTGCAGTTAGTGATCATAAAAAGAAAGATTTCTGAAGAATAGCAATGGACCAGAGAAAATTGATCCAATAGCTGCTACATGGTGAAAAGAAGAATAACATCTAATTTTTTTATGGACTAATATTTATCAGAGCCCATAAAAAAGCAGGACATACAACAAAGAGAAGTTTGGCAGAAAACTTCACAGAAGTAATGATCTAAAAGTTCTCAAGTAAATAAACAGAATTTGACACACAGGTAAGGGATGCAATCATCAAAAACATCTACACCAAGGCATATAATAGTCAAGATTCCAGAAATTCAACACAAGAACAGAACATTAAAAGCTCTTTAAAAAAAGAAAGAAATTGCCTACAAAGTAAAGCCCATCAGAATCACAGTATACTTCTCAACACAAAACTATCTTTCAAAACTGATGCAGAAATGATATATTCCCATGACAAAGAACACCAGAAGAAATTCATGACCATCAAACCAGCACTCCAAAATGTCCTGACAGACATTCTAGAAAGAAATAGTGTGGAATATTCCATGAACCCCAACAGAATGAAGCCACCAGGCAAGATGAATAATCAAACAGAGGGAGAGTAAATGGGAACCAGCTACATGAAAATAACATGAAAACAGTAAGTCAAGACATATTAGATATAGCCATCAATGCAAATGGGCTCATAACAGCAGCCCAGCTGACTTCCACAGAAGACAGGATTCTATTTAGGGTAAAGAGAGTTTATTGAAATTAGGCTGGCCACCGTACATTCTCCAACTAACAAGTTGGGAAATGTTGGTCTCATCCTCTTCTTTGTTTCAACTTAAATATACTTTTGGTTTCTATGGTAACAGAATGGAATGCTGCAGCCACTGACTCAGGTGGCCACACATTGTTTTTCTTGTTCCATGTGACTGGGTTAGGCCCTGGTCGTGAGCCCAACCATAATGACATTAACATACTTCCCATACTCTGTTCTGTTTGTTCCCCTTTTTACAACCATACACTTTCTTTATGGTTACAATGTTTAACTAGGACCAGGGAAAGAATGGAACAACCCAGGCAGGGTCATAGATGGTTAACTAGGCCCGGCTGTTCTTTGTCTTTAAAGAAACATTCCAGGGCAAAGTTAATTCTTCACAACCCCTCCGAGATGCTTCTCAAGATACATTTGACACTTGTACTAAGACTAAGACTACTCTAATTTAAGAATGATATGCTAAGGGTTGCCATCCCCTACAGTCTCATTTCACCAATCAAAAGAAAGACCCTGGGAGAATGTATCAAGAAACAAGATTCAACATTATGCTACATATAAGAAATTCATAGACTGAAGGTCAAAGGATAGAAAATAATATTCCATGCCATAGCAACTCAGAGAAAAAGCATATTCTATTCTCAGAAAATGTGAACTTTAAGCCAGGACTAATCAAGAGATAAAGAAGATCACTACATCCTGGTTAAGGAAACAATCCAACAGGAAGAGATAACAATCATAAATATATATGCACCAAATACAGGTGTACCCAACTATACTAAAACAATTAAAGATACAAAAAACTAAATAACCA
Source organism: Chinchilla lanigera (assembly GCF_000276665.1). NCBI lineage: Eukaryota > Metazoa > Chordata > Mammalia > Rodentia > Chinchillidae > Chinchilla > Chinchilla lanigera. Next base: position 596,428 of record NW_004955483.1, on the reverse strand, counting down.
CCCATACAACTGTAATGGGGGACTTCAATACCTCACTGTCAAAATAAAATAGATCAACCAGACAAAAAAGCAACAAAGAAATATAAGAACTGAACCAAACCCGTGAACAAATGTACTTAGTAGATGTCTGCTGAGTGTTCCAGACCATATCAGAATACACATTCATCTAACCTGCACATGTGATGTTTTCCAAAACAGACCACATAATTGCTCATAGAACATGCTTAAGTAAATGCAAAGGAATGGAAATTATTCTATGCACATTAGCAGAGCATAGTGCAATGAAATTGAAAATCTATGGCAAAAGAAAATATAAAAACTACATAAACATATGGAAATTAAACACACTACTGAACAACCAATGGGTCACAAAAGAAATTAGACATTTTCTACAGTCAAACAATAATGCCAATACAACATACCACAATTTATGGACACAATGAAACTAGTCTTAGAAAGGAAATTTATAACAGTTAATTCCTATACCAGAAAAACAGAGAAAGTTCATATAAACAACCTAATGTTGAACTTTAGGGCCCTAGAAAAAGAAAAGCAAGTCTGGACCATGGCTCATATGGGGGGAAAAGTCATAAAGATCAGAGCAGAAATTCATGCAATGGAGACTAAGAAAATGATACAGAGAATCTATGAATTAAAGAATTGGTTATTGGAAGGATTAAATAAAATTGACAAGCCTGTAACTAACCTTATCAAAAAAAGGGGGGGGGGGAAAAGACCCAAATCTATGCAATTAGGAATGAAAAGTATGAAATCATAGCAGACCCTGAAGAAATCCAGAAGGTCATCAATACCTATTCAGGGAACCTGTATTCTACAGAGATGGAAAACAGAAGAAATGGACAGATTCTTAGATACATATGAAGTAGCAAAAGTGAATCAAGAATATATAAAAATTCTAAATAACCCAATATCACTGAATGAAACTGAAGGTGAAAAGACTAGGTTGGGATGGATTCACTACTGAATTCTGTGTGTCAGTTGTGTTTTTTGTCTTTGCAGTTTCTTTAAGTTCTTTTTTTTTTTTTTTTTTTTTTTTTTTTTTTTTTTGGTCCTGAGAACTGAACCCAGGGACTATCAGTTCCTAGATAACCATCCTACCACTGATCTAAATCCCCAGCCCCTTGCTGCTGAATTCTAATAGAAATTTAGAGAAGATCTAATGCCATAACTCCTCAAACTCTTTAATGCAAGTGAAAGGGAAGCATTAGACCCACATTCGTTCCTGGAAGCAAGCATTACCTAGATACCAAAACCAGAGATAGATGCAACCAAGAAAAAAGAGCTACTGGTCAACCTGCCCAATGAACGTAGACACAAAAATCCTCAATAAGATATTACTAAAGACAATGCAGCAAGTCATCAAGAAGATAATACACTATGAAAGTAGGATTAATTCCAGGGATGCAGGGATGATTCAATATACGCAAGTGAATAAATGTAATACACCATATTAACAAGAGCCAAGGACAAAAATCATATGATCATCTCAATAGATTCTGAAAAAGTGTTTGAGAAAGCCCAACATCCACTCTTGATAAAATCCTACAGCAAACTGGAATAGGCCAGGCATGGTGGCGTATGCCTGTAATCCCAGCACTCAGGAGGCTGAGGCAGGAGGATTGCTGTGAGTTCAAGACCAGCCTGGGCTACAAAGTGAGCTCAAGACCAGCCTAAACTGCATAGTGAGACCCTGTCTCAAAAAGACAAAAAAAAAAAAGAAAGAAAATTGGAATAAATGATCTTACTCTCAATAAGATAAAAGCCATGAATAACAAACCAAGAGCCAATATCGTACTAAATGGATGAAAACTGAAAGCTTTCACTCTACCATCAAGAAAAAGACAAAAATGTCCAGTATCACCACTCTTATTCCACATAGTTCTGGAAACATTAGCTAAAGAAATTAGACAAGAGAAAGAAATAAATTAAATAAGAATACAAAGCAAAGAATTTGAATTATCATTATTTATGGATGACTTGATACCCTACAAAGAGCACAAAAACTCCAAGAAAAGACTTCTAGATTTAATAACCAAATTCAATTGCATGGCTAGATATAAAGTCAATAGTCAAACATCAATAGCATTCATGTACACAAACAGCAAACTCACTGAGAGAAATTAGAGAAGCAACACCATTCACCATAGCATTCCCCCCAAAATGAAATAACTAGCAATCAACATAAAATAGGAAATAACACATTGAAGACTATAGTACTCTGAAAAAGGAGATCAAAGAGAATATCACAAAATATAAAGATACCTCATGTTCTTGTGTGGGAAGAACCAATAGTGAAAATGGTCATACTGCTAATATTGTACAGATTTAATGCAATCTCAATCAAAATAGCAATAGCCTATCTCACAGAATTAGGAAAAAACTATCCTATATTCATTTGAAACCAGAAGAGACCTAGAATAGCAAAAACAATCCTGGGCAACACAGGCAAGGAGTGGGTATCACATTCCTGAGTTGAAATCATACTACAAAGCTACTGTGATAAAAACAGAATGGTATTGGCAAAACAAACAATCAAAAAAATAAACCAGACCCAAGGATAGATGGAACAGATTAGACAATGAAGAAACAACTCCAAACACACAGCCATCTGATCTTTGACAAAGGCGCCAAATACATTCACTGGAAGAAAGATAGCATTCTGAAGATTAAAACTAGACCCATCTTTCATATCCTTCACCATTTTCAAATCTAGCATTGAAATTGATCAAAGATCTAAATATTAAAACAGAAGTGCCCCGGTCTGGCCACAGCAGGTCCAGGAAATTTCTGCAGGAGGGATCGACATGGGCAAGGAGACAAACACCACAGACACCAGAGGTCCTTCTGGTGGGACAGGGGAGCAAGCCTCCTCTGACACAGAGAAATATTTTTTGCTTTATTATATACTTTTGCAATTACATATGAAACTCTTAAGATACAATGAGGTTTCTAGTTTAGTTACAGATTCAGACATGGTTGACTGACAGTCTGCCCACAACCCTAGCAGGAAATCAACTTTTCTAAAGCATACAAAAGGAGGCAAAAAGATCAGTCACTAGGTGTTCTTGATTAGATATAATTTTTCATGTTTTTTGTTTGTTTGTTTTTTTCTGGTACCAGGAATCAAACTCATGACCTCGCGCTTGCCAGGCAGGCACTGTGCCGCTGAGCTAAATCCCCAGTCCCCATGATTAGACATAATTTTTCAAAGAATTGTTCACTTGTCTACTGGACAACAGGACCCACATTTACAATATCTCCATCTAGAGCCAGTTCAGCATACACAGGGCCTTCACCTAATGTTTTGCTACACACTGAGGTTTGTGTAGCACTCCCCTCCCATTCTGGTGGGTGAACATTGCCACACAGGAGGTACGGGACTGACGCAAATCTCTGTGGTGGCTCTTACTCCCTCTTTCAACCCTGAAAGGGTGCCTTTTATCCTGGGCTCTGATTCCTTAACTACTTTCAGTTCGGATCCTTCAGGTCCTCAACCATCCTTTATCAACAGGGCAGCAAATATCTGGAAAGCTATGATTAGTATAGAGAGTAGAGAGAGGCTGCACACCCATTCTATATGGTGCCTGCTTTGCAGCTATCGGCTGCCAGTCCTGACTTTGTCACTATCACTGGAAAGTCTCTGGCACAGAAGCACTACAGTTGTTTGAAAATAGAATAGATAGAATTCTCAAAGGCACTGGTGTAGGCCAAAACTTTATGAACAAAATTCTGATCACACAGGAACTATCACAAAAAATCAATAACTGGGATCTCATCTTATTAAAAAGCTTTTGCATAGCAAAAGAAACTACCAACAGAGTGAAGAGGTGCTACCTACAGTTTGGGAAAAAATTTACCAGCTGTTTCTCAGAGAAAGGACTAATATGTAGAATATATAAAGAACTCAAAAAAATCAGATCCCACAAATTTAAAGACCCAATCCCAAAACTGATATCTGAAATAAACATATACTTCTCTGCTGAAAAATCAGAAATTGCAAATAAATAAATAAATGTTCAACATCACTGGTCATTCAAGAGATGCAAATTAAAATAATGCTGAGATACATCTCATTCCAGAAAGTATGGCTATTATCAAGAAATCAACCAATAACAAATGCTGCCAGGTTATGGGGATAAAAGGAACTTTTCTCCACTGATGGTGGGAGTGTAGACTATTGCAGCCACTGTAAAAATCAGCGGAGATTCCCCCCAAATTAAAAATAGCCAGCCTGGGCTACATAGTGAGTTCAAGGCCAGTCTGAACTACAGAGTGAGACCCTCTCTCAAAACTAGACGCTGTCCTAAAACTAGAAGTTCTGTTTGACCCACCTCTTCCCCTTCTCGGTATCTTCTGGAAAGAATTAAAACCATCATATCACAGCAATATATGCATACACATGTTTATAGTGGTATGGTTTATAATAGATAAATCTTGGAAACAGCCCAAATGCCCATCAACCAATGAATGTATAAAGGTGTGGGTATTTTTTTATACAGTGAAGTTCTACTCAGCCATACAGATGGATAAGCTTGACATACTTCTAGCTAAATGGATGCACCTTCAGACCATGCTCTCAAGTGAAATAAATCAGGCACATGTATTGCAATATTCAGTGTTTCTCTGGTGTGACATCTGAAAAGTATAAATAAGGACCAAAATGTGCAATAGATATTGAAAACTGGGAAGAAAATTTTCAAATAATAAAGGGAATAAGGGAGAGGTAAGGGGGAAAGAAAAGAAGGGACAAGAAAAGAGAACAGAAGGTTGAAAATAGACACAAAGCTTTTGTAAATAAGGATAAGAGGGGTTGAAGGGAGGTGAGTGGAATGGGAATAAAAGAATCAAGACATATCATGTACACGTACAAGTTCCCTATGATATCTGTGATCATTATGTATATCTAAAATATACCAATAAACTTAATTACTTTAAACAATAAAATAAAATGTACTGGTAAAAAACAAGAAAACAAAATAAATTGAGGAAACGGTATCTGAAAAAGTTAAGAGATTTATCTCCATAACGACAATCAACTAAGATGTGGAAAATGGGGAGGGGCAACCAAAAAGAAATTACCAGAAGGCAGCAGGAAAATGTTCTTTGTAAAAGATAACATCAGCAGAGACTTAGACATTATTGAAAGGCCACAAAGAAGTTATACCAGTGCAGAAAATAATTGAAACAAATCCTTTTTCCACAGATTCAATGTGTGTTTACCAATAAATTATGATCAAATAGACAACATCAACAGTCTGCCTGTTTGCTAGAGGTATAAACAGGTAGAATTACTGATGTAAGTTGTGCATGGAATGGAAAGTAATTTTGAATATGCTAAGATACTTGAATGTCTCTGAAACCATGGTGTTATTTCAATGTGAGCTAGATAATTTGTGAATATTTCAAACACTGCAAAATGCGGAAAAAGTTAGGACACAGGCCTATGGTGTATCATAATAAACAACAAAAAATGGAATTATGAAAAATTCCTAATTAAAATAAATTACTTTAATTAATAAAATCCATCCTTTACAATAATATATGAGGATTTCTTTCTATAAAAATATTGGCACAGATTGTGAGAAAAAGCAGAGTATACAATATTATCTCCTTTCATGGGTGACATTAGAAGTTTATTTATAAGATTTATTTTAATTAGGATGAGAAAAACAAGAAACTAGAGAGATTATATAAAATAACCAAAACAACTAAACCAAAAAAAAAAAAAAAATCAGTAAAAAATTAACATATTTCTTTACTTTTTCTATTTGTTTGTTTCTTCATTTCCTTGTTTTTTGAGACATGGCCTCAAAATGTCCTTCAGGGCAGCTTTGAAATCACTATGTGGCCCAGGCTGGGCTTCAACTCACAGTATCCTGCCTGCCTCAGCCTCCCAAGTCCTGGGATTACATGCATGTGCCACCACACCTAGCTGCACATTCCATTATTAATGAGTTACTTCCAATGATAATTTTTAAAAGTATGAGAATAGAAAAGTAAACAAAACCCAACACACATTCTCTATGGAAAAAAACCATTTTACATAGAAGAAAAGGATAGGTTGTAAAATTAGAATATTATTTGGACAAAGGAAATAAGCTCAAGATAGTCACTCTACACTATTTTGAATATAGTTAAGAACATTGTAATTTAACTTATTGTGAAAAACTAATTTTTAAATTACTAGATGTTAAGAGAAAGTTTTGTTATTACTAGAAGCAAAAGTGCAAATGCACCAATGACTTGTGAATATGATGACCATTTTATGAAATATTATGAAAAAAACTGCATTTCAAAAAATGCATTTAATTAGAGGATTGAGTTTTGCAAAAACTTCTAATGTCACCCATAAAAGGAGATAACATTGTCTACTCTGCTTTTTCTCCCAATCTGTGCCAATATTTCTATAGAAAGAAATCCTCATATATCATTGTAAAGGACAGATTTTATCAACACCTACCAATAGTCATTTACCACCAAGAATTTATGCAAACATCATTATAAAAACTTATCAAGAAATTCTTTTAATATCTGCAAAGTACTCAGAGACAAAAATACTACACAAAATTAAAATAGGACAGCAGTGTGTAGGGCAATGCCGGCAATCCTAGACCTTGGGAGTTGAAGTAGGAAGATCACCACTAACACTTGGTCAGCCTGGGATACATAATGAGTTCAACATCACCTGCATTACACAGTGAAACCCTGTCTCAAAAACCCCTAAGAACAAATTTGCAGTGGATGATCTGAATATGTAGAGAATAATGTAGAGACTTAGATTAGATGGTGTACTATTCTGTAAATTCTTCATATTACATTCACCAGAAAACTAGATTTATAATGAAATCTAGTGAATTAACTACAAATATGACAGAAATCTACTTCAATCCCTTCTGAAAAACAAAGAACAGCCCTGTATTTTTCAAATCTCACATAAAAAAGAAAATAGAAGCTTCCCCTTTTCATTTTTTTTGGAGGGACACACTATAGAGTTACAATCACTTAAATGTGAACAGGAGACAATATATAGAAATATTCAATTTATGATAAATGTCAAGAAATATTTCTGCTTTATTCTAAACTGAGATTTGGTAAGGCTGTTAACACAAATCAAAAGGAAGAGGTGACGGATCAGCTATTTATGGTGGTAAATTGTGCATTTGGTAAATAGGGCCGAGTAAATCTGATTTTTGCATCCCAAACATTCATAGGTGCACAATATGCAGTTATAAGACAAAACTATGAAATAAGAAACTGTAAACTACAGAAGAAAGTATAAGAAAATGATTTGCTGATCTGGGAGTGGTAAAAATGTCAGGTATAAATCTGTAAAGCCACAAAAATTAAGCTGACTTTGAAAAGATGGAAAAAGAGTAACAGGACTTCTGTTCAGCAAAGAAAATCATTGATGAAATTAACTTGCAGATAAAAAGTCATATGAAGTATTTTCATTCTCTGCAAGTGACAAAGAAATTCCTGGAAAAGATTTTATTTAAAAAAATTATCCTCATCACAAAAAAGAACATATGCTTTAAGCAGATAACCAGAAGGGCTTCAACAGGAAAGGGAAAAAAAGAAGGTATAAAAGAAAGGAGATACAGGCTGGGCACAGTGGCACATGGGAGGCTGAGGCAGGAAACTCACCCTGTGTTTGAGGCCAGCCTGGGCTACATAGCGAGTTCAGGCCCAAACTGAACTGCATAACAAGACCCTGTCCAAAAGAAAAAAAAGGAAGGAAGGAAGGAAGAAGATATAAAAGACAGGAAAAATGAATGTCAGCTCAAATTAATAAAATTCAGAAGTTAGACAAAGTCTGGTATTGGTGGCTAAGAAAAATAGGACTGCTGCCCATGGGTAGTGGAAGTGTGGACAGTCTATGTGAGATTTTAAATGAATGTACACTCTGAGCACTAGCAAACATGCTCCTGAGTGTCTATGGTATTTTCTCACATCTATTTCTAGGGCAGCAAGAAAGAGAAGGCCTGCTGTGTAATTGCATCATTGACAGAACTGGTAAGGCCTGCTTTCGCATAACTTTGGAAAAGACAAATGAGGTATCATAGTACATCCACATGTTTTCTGAAGTATGCAGTCATGAGTGGATGAAAATGCCTGACTTAACTAGATGCAGTGCACACATTAAGTCCTGAATGACAGGGGACCCTGAGAAGGCAAAAAAGACGCCAAGATTTGCCATCTCTCTAGATCTGCACTCCTAAAAGGGTGAGTTGAACTCAAAATCTGTGCATCATCTTGGCTGGGCCCTATGGCCTATTCCTATGGCCTTTCCAAGGTACCAACATGAGAGTGTTGTTCACAGTGTGTGGGGAATTCAGGAGAACCTCAGGGGAATTTCAGGGGCTGCAGGAAAAAAGAGCCCAAGTCATGGAGGTGACAGTGCTAGACAGATAGGACTTCAGCCCCTTAAAGGCAAGAAAGAGGCAGTGGGAAAACAGGAAAAAGTGGAGTAGAAAGCCATATACTTGCACCCGGGGGTAAGGCAGTTACACTGGTTCCCAGAATCAGTATAAATTTAAAAATAGGAATGGAAGTGTTTGTTCTTCAGCAGTATACATGATTGGTGTCTTGTAGCCAAACTGCTCAGCCCTGGTCGGTTCAATGACAATTTCTATCCTATTACCTTGTCCTGGTGAAGCAAGACAGACAGTATGACAAGAGTGGTGCACTGCTCTATAATACAAAATAAGTAAACAGTGAAACCATACTGAGCCAAATGAAAACCAGAAAAAACTCAAATGAGAGCATTTTTATCCAAAGAGTACTCACATGTCCCAGTTCAGTGCCTCCTAAAAACCTGACTAATACAGCTACTCAACACCAGAATCCAATTAGTTCCATATGCTACAGAAAAACACTTAACAGAGTTGATAATGCATCTACACATGCTGCTTGAGTAACCAACGGAAGGTAAATCAATAAACACAAAAACAGTTGAAAATAAATGCCACTGAAAATTCATTGAAAACACCAAATCGAGAAAACACTATTATTAAGTTTTATTATTAAGCCTTGTTATTATTGAGCCTTAAAACCGGACAATATACTTACCCTGAATTGTACTTTAGAAAATTTATGTAACAGCCTATTGTATAAGAAAATACTAAACATCTAGTGAACTTTATTGAACATGATGCACTGGAAATCACTGGCTCTTTTCACATGATTTCCTGTTGCTGACAGAGCAGTGACTCTCAGCTGCTCCCCAGCACCTTGTACGCAAACAGGATAAAATACAAAAATTAAATTTTCTACTGTATGCTTATCACTTCTTTACTTCAGTACTAGAGATTTAATTTAGGGCCCTGTATCCATTACAGAAGGTATTTGAGACATGGCGCTAGTTTTTTACTTTGTGTTGTATGGAGTTGCTCCATTGTCCATGCTGGCCTTGGTATTGCCATCCTTCTGCCTCAGCATCCCCAGTGGGTGAGATGAACACCACCATGTCTCACTAAAGTTCCATTTAACCAAACACTGTAATGCTGGTTAATAGTACTGATTAAGGAATCCCATTTTAGCCAGGCATGGTGGCACATGCCTGTCATCTCAGCACCCCAGGAAGCTGAGAAAAGCCCAAAAGTTCACTGCAAAGCTGGACATGGTAGCTCACACCTTTAATCCCAGCATTCCAGAGGCTGAGGCAGGATGACTCCTCAGAGTTTGAGGACAGTCCAGCTACATAGTGAGTTCCAGGCAAGCGTGAAATACATGCAGATCCTATCTCAAAAAACCACCCCGCAAAAGTTGCACTGCAGCCTGGGCAGTTTAGTGAGACTGAGTCTCAAAATCTAAAAACAATGTGTTAAAAAGTGTGGGGAATGTACGTAGTCCAGAACACAAGTCCTGAGCTCAATCTTCTGTACAATACAAACATCAACTACACATTGCAATCTTTGTATTCTGCAGTAATCCCTCGCCATCACACTTGGATGACAATATCCATCCATTTTTAAGCCAGACAAGGCCAGACAATTTCCTAATTTTCAAATTTTCCTCAGAAATGACTAGGACCCAGCATATCTGCCCATAACTCTAATCTCAGCTCTTGGGAGTTTGAGGCAGGAGGGCTGGAAAGAGTTTGAAGCCACACTGGGCTACGTAATCAGCTCAGGGTTGGCCTGACCTACCTAGTAAGATGCTGACTCAAAAACCAAAAAAAAGATTGGGTTAAATGACCAGTAGTAACATAAGACATATTTATCTAATTTTTACTGTTTTTCTTCCTTAAGGCCTGTGATCTTTGAATCACTCTCAGAGTAAGCCCAACACATTTTCTTTATTGTCACACTGAGAACACTCTGATTTCACGCGAAGACTTTCTCTGCTGTATATCCCAATTTTCCCACCTTCACTATCCCCTCCTTTCCCACTTTCTTTCTCCTTCCTACAGAGAAAACCCTTTTATCCCTAACCGTATATGTCAGCAGACCTCACATTTAGGGCTTTACCCCTACTGCAGTACTCATTTAATATATGTCCACCTCAATCAGCATTTCAAATCTTAAAATACTGTCTACATGCAGCCCAAAGATTACAGCAGTTATATGAGAGTTTACTGCAGGATTGAAAAGAGCTCCACCACCAAGTCACATCACCACCAGTGTTAAACCTTTCATTAGATTCGCATGGCATTTATAATCACCAATCACGAGTGTGGCAATGTAGGACTTTACGCTCATCACGAAAGAGCATTGGCCTAAGGAGGTAAGTTGTAGGTCGGAGACCCTTTATCACAGACTTTAATGAAACTGATGTCCACCAGGTCTGCTGGTTAGAGGAATGAGAGCAAGGAGGCCGCATACCACAGCTCCCCAGCTCGGCCCTTCCGGGAGCAGGGTTTCCCACGGCTCCCGCTCTCCGTGTAGATGGCTACGCGGCTGGGGGGTGGGGCTGCCTGAAACTGCACTCTGGGCTGGCGGTGTTGTTATAGGCAGCTGAGTTAGAAATATTATAGACAGACAGGGCCAGGCCCTCGAATGAGCCAACAGGCAAGACAAGATATCTTATGAATGGAGACATATTTGCTGTAGGCCAGACTTCAAGACAAAAGACTAAACAAATACAACCACATATCCCCCTAGAGGTAAACATCAGGGATTGATATTCTAAATAGGCAGCAATCACCTTGAAGAGTTACTGACCCAACCCCCTACAGGAAAAGCCCCTGTTCTGTATTCAGGCCCACTTGCTACTTGACTCGCTTCCCGCATTTGATCCCAATTTAATCAATTTTACCTGAACAAGTATACTTGTAATCTTATTGGCAGACCATAGTTTTGTCCACCTCATGCCCACCTTGTAACTTCCCATTTTCCCCCTATCTTGGGCCCACCGCACCTCCTGGTTTTGCTCTATAAGGTCCTTGGGAAGGGCAAGGTCCTTGGCAACCCATTCGGGCCCCCTTCTATCCCTCTCTCGGAAGAAGCTTTCTTTCCCTCAATAAATATATTCTGCTCTTAACTTCCATTGTTCCTAAAATTCATTCTTAGATTTTAGAGAACACGAACTCGTCCCATATATCGTTCAGGTTGGGAGTTTCTTCCCCCTGTACCAGGGTGGCTTTGTGGAGATAGGGTGCCGGGTACCTAAACGCACCAGTCATAGCCAGGGCAGGAGGGACAGAGGGTACACAGTGGAAAGACCAGGAAGAACTCCAGAGCTCGCAAGGCGGCTCCAGCCCGCCATTGCTGCTCCTTCCTATCTCTTCCATCCGGACCTCAGCCCCATCCCATCCGCACCCATCTCGATACACCCATCCCACAGGCTCACCATGGCGTGGCTTACAGGTCTCCCAGGGTCCTTTTCAGACAGTCGGAAGCCAGTAGAATCCCTAAAGCAAAGCAGTCTATCCAGGTTGGCAGTCTCTTAGCAAGATGCTCAGTATCTGGACTTTGGCGCCACGAAAGAGTGCTCCTCCCTCGGCCCACCTGATTGGACAGTTTATGTGGCCCGCCCCGACTGATCTGGTTCTGTTTCCTGGCCCGCACACTGAGCTGACACTGACACCAAAAGCCAATCCTGCCAGTCTGAGTGGAGCTCAAACATAGATTGTAACCCAGCTTCCTAGTGGCTTTGTGCACCCTGGATCTTAAGGCATGGCATAATCCGGCCTTATACCTATTCTCCATACCCAACAAAACGTGTCAATACCCTTTGTTGGGCCACTGAGGGGAACTCCTGCTAGGAAGATCAAGGGATTTGGGCCTTAAGGGGTCATCCTTCATGATAAGTTTTTCTTGTTAGTGTACAAGTTAGATTGTCAATGAGGGAAGCCTGTTGCCAATTGAAAGTTTGTGAAGCAAAGCCAACAGTCGAGGTATCCATTGGCCAAGGCTCCTGCTACACAAATGAGGGCAAAAGAGGGGATCACTGAATAGAATCAGTCCAGGTTCCGTCCGTCCTCAGAGCTGACAGGAGTTATTGGAACTGGCCTAGAAAAAAGACCTTCCTTAAAGTTGCTTGTGTTCCCTCATCTAGCAAGATGTCATTTGTAATGAAGGCCTCCCATACAGTATCTCAAAGGAAGAAAGTCTCTGGAAGCTGGAAGTATTCTGAGACGTAGTAGGAGCTATGGGTAGGTGCTCTTTCCAGGGCCCTTGTATTCCTGAGCCAATTTGAGTTACTGGGTGCCTCTCAAGTTTAACTCCTATCTCTTTGGCTGTCTCACATTATACACAAGAGGACAACCGAGACTAAAATGGGTATAACATGAACTCTGGATGATTTTATCTTATTTTCAAGCAATATACTTTTTTCTTCTACCACCACTATAGCAGCCTCAGGGCCTCAGTGGCCCTTGCCAGGCAAGTGCTTTGCTGCTGAGCTAAATCCCCAGCCTGTCTGTGTATTTTGATTTCTCACTCACTCAAGGCATACCTTCCTGGGTCTGCTCTACTGGCTCATCCCTACCTTGTCATGAGGCACACACGGAGAAAATGTTTGATTAGTGGTGACATCAGCACTAGAGGGGATATAAGTGGGGAGTATCATGGGCCAAGTCCTGCCAAGGGACATAGAGTGGAGAAATCCCAATGGTAGTCTTAGGCAGGCCCCCCCTAGGGTCACCCCTAAAGGGATCCTTCAAACATTAGACATACACATCCTTAAGGACAAAAAAAGTTGGGCAAAAGGGACTTCTGAACAAGTTCCTTTTTCTCTTACAGAAAAGATCTAACTGGAGGATAGTATTAAAGTTAACCATGGGCCAGGAATATAGCTCAGTGGCAATAAGCTCCTGCCTGGCAAGCACAAGGTCCTGAGTTAGATTCTCAGTACAAAGAAAAAGAAAAAGAAAACAAACAAAAAAAAGTTAATGGTGCTCCCTTCAGGTCATTTTTCTTGATTGCTCACGTGGTACTCAGACCAAGCATGGGATGCAGAAGAAAACAAAACAAGGGCTCCCTTTTTGAGACTCTTTGGTTTTGTTTTGTTTTGTTTTTCTCTGGTACCAGGAACTGAACTCACGGCCTTGCGCTTGCCAGACAGGCGCTTTGCCGCTAAGCTAAATCCCCAGCCCCTTTTGAGACTCTTTGGGGTCAATCTCTTTCCAGGGTGAAAGAAGACATTCCAGAGGCAAAAGTGTTTGGATGGCTCCCAACAGTATAGTGAAAGGAAAAGGAGGATTTCACCAGAATTGGAAACCTCCTCTCCTGTGTTCCTCCCCTGGGAAAAGATAACCCGTCCTGCTGAGAGATGGCTATAGTGTTCCAGCCATTCTTACCCGTGGGCTCTAAGACTACCATTGGGATTTCTCCACTCTATATCCCTTGGCAGGACTTGGCCCATGATACCCCCACTTATATCCCCTCTAGTGCTGATGTCACCACTAATCAAACATTCATCTCCTTGCATGCCCACTTCCCTAGGTGTCAGGACAGGACTGTCTGAGCCTCATGAGTCAAAGGAAGCAATATTTTGGATTTCTTTTGGCTAATCTCCCTCAAATCCCACACCTATTATGCCAAGTTCAATCTTGGACTAGTCAGACACAAGTTCCCTTTTCCTAAAAGCCCTCTGTCGGTAAGCACCATCTGACAGAAAGTTGTCAGAGAGAATCTGACAAAGTCCTCCTTTGATCACAATAGTTCCAGATCTCCCAATTCAAGAGTGAGGAAAATATCAGGAAATGACAAAAGAGGTGCAGAAGGAGAGAAATAAATAGCTCTTGACCAGGAAGTTCTGCCTCCCTAACACCCAGTTCCTGGGTAAGGTTAAACAAAATAAGCACTTTCCTGGTGTTTAAGCCAGTATTTGTATCAGGAAAGTAATCAGAATAATCACATTCACATAATCAGATCATAGTTCAATGAAACTAGAAATCAGTGGTAAAAGACACAAAAGAAACTATGCAAACACGTGGAAAATAAATATTACCCTTTTGAGTAATTAACTGGTCACAGCTGAAATCAAAGGAAAAAATACACTGATAATGATAATGCCAGTATGACATACCAGATTCCATAGAAGTCTATAGTGGTGAATTCCCATATGAGAAAAACAGTGCAAGCACAAATTTATGATGAACCTCAGGCTTGAGAAAAAGAAGAAAAATCCAAAATCAAAGCTAGTACAAGGGAGGAAATTCTAAAGATCAGACCACAAAGTAGTGCAATTGAGAATAAGGAAAAATACAGCATTGAAGAGTTGGCTCTTTGAAAGATTATGTAAAATAGACAAACTGCTGACCAACCTTATCAAAACAAGGAAAGAAAAGACCCAAATCCATACAATTAGGAATGAGAATAGCAAATCACAGTACATCCTGCAAAAACCCAGGAAAGCATCAGTACCCACTTTGAGAAACTGTACTCTCAAGAGATGGAAAATACAAAAGAAACTAGAACTTTACGGAAGATCCAACTCAGTATTCCTCAAATGCTTTAAAGAAATCAAATGGGAAGCAATAATCCCAGTTATTCCTTACCACGTGGGCCAAGCCACACTCTGTGTGACTGTTTTGTATTGATGATACTATGCCAACCTCTGATTGTCTTACAGATTTAAAAGCTGCCATGCACAGTCTGAAGGAAGGTCAAAGACAAGGTCCAGGAGACTGGCTTGTCTGTCAAATTCTTGGATGTTATACGGTCGGGTAAGACCAAACCCACGACAGCATACTGTAAGGCTCGGCTCTCACGGCAGGATGGAAAGAACCTCCAAGAGACGGTCTCTCATGCAACAGCAAGGGGTTTTATTTCTATGCCAGCATAGGGTCTGCCTCTCACGCAGGAGAGCGACCCCCGGGAGCTTTTGGGCAGAGTTTATATAGGGTTTGGGGGAATTAGCAAGCTGGGTTACAAAAGCCAATCGCGTTGGTTAAAAGAGCTTGACCTTTTACATGATTGGTTAAAACATGGGGTTGGTTACAGGCCAATCATGAGGCTGGGTTATAGTCCAATCAGGATTGAGTCCTTGGGTGGGGGTCTTCTTGTGGTCATTTCGGGGAAACAGAAATTTAGCAAAGACCTCTTCTGGGAACCTGAAACTTATCTTTTTGCAACCTTTATCCTGAAACCCAGGGGGTGCACGTATGTTGCTCAAGATACCAGATGCTCTGTTAGTGGCCTGTGGTCTGGGGCCTCACAATACCAATTACAGGTGTATGTGGGCTAACTAAATTTTTGGCAGATGTCCCCTGCTGTGTCCTTCATACCAGACAATCAAAAGGAGATGTAAGATGGAAAGACAATGATTTAGTTATTTAAAAGAGGCCCATGTTTTTTTAATTATTTTGGGTACTCCCACTATGGTAAAAGAAGCAGAGATCCATCCCTGGATTCATCACTCCAGAATCAAGAAAATCCATCCTGACAGTTGCTGGAAGACCTACCCTGACAAGTCTGCTCCCTTGAAGACTATCCTGAAGAGAAGATGCACTCAAAGCACTGTCCTCTTCACCTCTGGAGGCTGACCAGTTGATGCATGGCTGAAGATTGGACAACATACACTACAGACATCGACTCTAATAGACTCGTGTACTGTTTCCCAGTTTGGTTTTTAGTTTCTTATTTCGGCATAGCCCTGGTGTTTGCTACATGGTTTTGGGCCATCTTGCCAGAGGATTGGGGAGTTCCAGAAATGGTAGCCTTTTTCTTTTCTATCTTGTTATGATTGCTGGACTAAGTACCCTAAACTGTCTTTCAAAACTGTAAAATGGCTGCCATCCCTGCCCCTTGGACATGTATACAGGGATTATTCCATTTCACCCCTGCTCAGAGGGGAGAATATTAAGAGTTCCAAGCCCACCTGGGGGACACATGAAAATTCCTCAACCACACTAGGCCTTGTGACCTTGTACTTTGATGCCTACCCCCACAAAAGGATTAATGGTTATTATACTAGCTGTGATGACCTGACTTGAGAACGAGCTTATGAGACCAACAACAAGTATATTTGTTGTGGTTGGTCAGAGCCACCTTATACTTGTCTGGATGATTCATGCAATAAATTACACAACTGGTACTGTGACTACTAACAATGTGCTAACATATATTGGCCTAGAGAGAAAAAAAGATACTATCTGGGCTTCAGGCCACCTACTGGTCCTCCAAGTGGATGATACTGGTAAAGACCCTGCAATACTGTTACACATTCAAAAGGTTTTATCCCCATTTCCAAGGTTTTTGCCAACAGTAGGCTCTCACACACCAAGAGCCCTATCTCAACTGCTCCAGATCTATTAAAATTGGTAAATGCGACTCATTCTGCCCTCCAGCAGGTCAATCCTACCTGAGACAAAGACTTCTGGCTCTGTATGCTGCTTACAGCCTTATCCTATCAGGCTTTGGGACTGACTCCACATGCATCCAGTTTCAATGTTACTCAGTCCTTAGCAGTCCAGCTCCAAGTCTCTCCAACCCAAATAATGAAAAACACTACGTGTTCTTGGGATAAAAAGACTCCCAAAATACGTCAACTAACTGTTCCTCTGTAACCTGGCCCAGTGCCTCACTCCAGGAAACTCTTGAAACTTTCTTTATATGCTATGAAGGAGTCTACCTTGTATTTTCTCCCCAGAACATGAGCCTTTATGACTCTGCTTTCCTGGTCCTGGGTCTAAATGTCTACCCTTGTGACTGGAACCCTCTGGTTTATCTCAAGTCCCTCTCCCTCTGTTCCTGCTACCTCAGAGATGTGTGCATCAACTGCATAGCGCACGCTCAACACTGGAGGGTGTGTGCACATCACAGACAGAGGCCGGGAGCTGATTGCTGAGCGCCTAAGAAATCACTGGCATAGACCTTTAAGTCCAAACTCGCATCACAAAGCATGGCCTGGAGCTCATTATGCAGCTGCCTTGCCTCAAGGTACTCAACTGAGACTCTGGCAGATGAGCGACAGTGAAAAGATCAAGTGAGGACATCAGCACTTTGTCCCGCCTCTTCATTCCTTCACCACCATCGTCCCTATTTAATTCACTCATGCACAGATCGTGCAGTGGTTGAAGTGGGACAGTGACCGGAAGCCCAGGCTCCTTTTCTCCTCCTCCAGCGCCCCTCCCCACGACCAGTCCCCTCCCACTGCCTCTGGGTTCCTCTGCCACTTATGTCCTCCTCCCCTCTCCCTTTCCCTGCCGAAGGAAAAATGGACTCACCGCTCACCACCCATTCCTCTTTACATGGGAGGAGTGATTCAGCCACCGACCGCGTCCCCACTGCCTGCTTCTCATTTGGAAACGGAGTGCGGATGATTCGTCCTTTCAACCCCGAGGAACTGAGGAAAATATCTGCCCTCACGTAAGATATTACTTGAATACTGTGATCTGGGTTTTATTTCAAAATGTATAAAAAACAAATCCAACTACAACCTTCTTTTCTCCCTTCTTGCCCTTTGAAACTAATCCGTCTCTTTGCATCACTTCTTTTATAGCACTCTGCTAGTCATGCTCATTTCATTTTTATCTACATCTTTTAAAGAAATTGGAAGTCCTGGTCCTTTTATTTTGCTCAATTAATTTATAGCACAAATATGTGGGAGAAATGAAAGTTGTACTGCTTTTTCATTAGAGATGCAGAGATGTTTGAATCTTGAAGATTATTATTGCATAGGCAAATTATGCCCTA
Organism: Chinchilla lanigera; assembly: GCF_000276665.1. Lineage (NCBI taxonomy): Eukaryota > Metazoa > Chordata > Mammalia > Rodentia > Chinchillidae > Chinchilla > Chinchilla lanigera. Next base: position 578,324 of record NW_004955483.1, on the reverse strand, counting down.
TCCTCAACTTCTTCCAAGTTTCCCCACAAAAGTCACAGAGTGAGTCTTCCCATTGAAATTACAGAGCAGAGCTGGCTACGGAAACTGCAGAGCTGTAATGTGAAGCAGAGCAGGTTGAATTTCATGTCTTATCTATATTCTGTTAATAAAATGGGAATTTGTGAATTTTAAAATATTGTTTCTAAATGGAAGGATAGATGACTTCATTTTGGTGGGGTTGAGACTTGTGGCTTTGAAAAATCAGTTTTGAGTAGGATGTATATTTTTGTTGGATTTTGTTTGTTTATATTTTTAGAATCCTCCACACCAACATGTGAGACCATGGAGTTAAACCCAGAGACCTTTATCAATTAACTATACTGTTTGTGAATTTGTATAAATAGTAACAAAGATCCTCTTAAAATGCTTATAATCTTACAGTAAAAGGCTAAGCTGATATTTATATAATACAACAGGAAATATAAAGTATGTTTTTGACCAAAAAAGCACAGAAAAAAGATAACCTCATGGAACATCTTTCCAAAGTTTCCAAAGAGCAGAGCCTGGTTCCAATGAAAACCAATCCACTACTAAAGACACTTACTTACCTGATACATCCACTGCCTTTTCCACATAGCACTGTCCCTTAAGAAACTGACCTGTACATGCCAAAGCACTCAGTCTGCCACAGCTTCCGGCTTTTTGTTGCTTCAGCCAATAGGGAGTACCACTAGGAAAACAAATGATAGGAGGCAAGAGAAGGCCGGCCATTTACTCTCCTTCTCTCCTTAGTTATAGTAAGCTTGCTGTCCACTATTGGTTACATGGCCTGCTGAGTTAACCTCTGATAGTTCTGGTTCTCACCGGGTTCTGGTAGCTTTAGATTATGCCCCTTATATCACTGGATGTTTCTATAGCTTGTTGTTTCTGACTTTGTTGTTTTACACGTGACACATAGGTTCCCTCTATTATGATATATACTTTTGAAACAAATCCAATCAGTCTCTCACTGTAGTTTCGAGTGCAGTATATAATTCATAACTGGACATTTTCCCAATCATAAAAGTATTTATTGTAGAGTTATGAAGAAAAGTGTAGTACTTGGTGTAATTTCAGGCAAGTCACAAGCAAATTGTACATGTTTGAGTTGCATAATGATTGTACTCATGGGGAGTTGGCAAATGTACATATGTGCTTTTGTCATCTTCCTGTCCTATTCTTCCACCCTCTCTCCATCTCTTGAGTCTGTGTTAGTTAACTGATTGTGTCAGTTTAAGTAACAAACACCCAACTGCCCAACTCATCTTAGTTTTGAGTGTGGAAGACCCACCCAAGGGAGGATTGTTGCCAGATTGGTAAAAAGGGGATATGAAGAAGGATTGCTTCTGTTTCTTCAGAGAAGCTCCGGTCTTCCCTTTCACCTTCAACATCATCAGCTTCTAGCACAGACTCTTCAGCCTTCCAGTACAGATTCTTCAGCCTCTAGCACTGATGCTTCAGCTTTCCATTGCAGACCCTTCTGCCTCCTGATACAGAGTCTCATGAGACACTAGGGTGAGCTCCAGACCTTTGAATGCACCCTTGTGCAGACAGACCTTTTGTCCTCTTCCACAGGCAGCTGTTGTAAGTCAACCTTCTAAATTCCTATATATTTGGTGGGATTTTTTTTGGTACAGGGAATTGAATTCACGACCTCGCACTTGCCGGGCAGGCGCTGTGCCCTGCCCCTTAAATTCTTGTATATATTTGTATATCTTACCTTAAATCTGTTCTTTAGTAAGCACTGACTGATACAGAGTCATACCGTAACATTTATAGTTAATTTGCAGAAAAGTAATTACAGGTGTTAGAAATATCAAACGGATATAAAAAAATATAAGGGGAGCAGCACAAAGAAGAGATTTTACTTTTCTCATTTCTGGAGACTGAAAAAGAGTGCAAGATATGAGCGTTGTCTAACTTGGGTTCTGTTAAAATTTACCTTCTGGTAGTTGAATGTTCTCTCTCTGCCTCTGTCTCTCTGTCTCTGCCTCCCTTTCCTCTACTTTCCCTTCCTCTATCCCAGTGGGTACTATAACTACAGGAGAACAGCTATGTGAACAGGTAAAATTCTATTTAAATTTGAAAGTGTCAAGGCTGGGGATATAGCTCAGTGGTATAAGTACTTGCCTGGCAAACACAAGATCATGAGTTCAATCCCCGGTACCACAAAAAAAAATTTTAAAAGAAAAGAAAAAAAGTGTCATATTCTAAGTATTTGGTCAAGGCTTCAACATAAGATAGGGGACAATTATTCCATTCATCACAAAGTCAGAAATAAGCAGGAAAAATATTATCAAACAGGATTTCAAATCATGCTACCCAGATGTGACTCTATCAACTAACAGGTAATAAAGAAGCTTTAACAGAGGACAGAGGTGTAAAAATTTTATAAAGTTGGGAGAAAAAGGGAGTAGGAGGCAATATACTTTCAGAAAGGATCAAAGAGTGAGATATTCACACCACATGTTAAGTCAATGTAATAATCAGCACAAAAGGAATAATTTATCAAAACAAAGAACAACATTGAAAGAACAAAAATTAAGAACAAGATATGTTGGACTTTTTCAAATGCTTTTTCTGCATCTATTGAAATGATCATGTGATTTTTTTCCATGTTTCTGTTTATACGGTATAATACATTTATTGATTAGTGTATATTGAACAATCCCTAGTTTCCTAGCATGAAGCCTAACTTGTCATGGTGTATGAATTTTTCTTTTCGCTGCTGCCTTCTGTTTGCCAGTATTTCGTTGAGAATGCTTGCACCTATGTTCATTAAAGAAAAAGGCCTGTACTTCTCTTTTTGGTTGGACCCCTTTCTGGTTTTGAAATCAGGCTAAGGCTTACTTCCAGAAATTACTTGTGGAATACTTCTTCCCTTTTGATTTCAAAAGAGTTTGAAAGAGTTTGGCATTAGATCTCTAAAGTTCTTGTACCACTCAGTAGTGAATCAGCCAGGACCTGGGCTTTTATCTCTCTCTCTCTTTTTTTTTAATGACTTCCTCAATTACTTTTACTGGTATGAGATTATTGAGAATTTTTATATCTTCTTATTTCAGAATCAATATCTTATAGGGATGTATGAATCTGCCCATTTCTTCTGAATTTTCCATTTTGATAGAATACAGGTTCTATAAATAGTTACCATTCATCTGGATTTCAGTACAGTTCATTGGAGTATCACCTTGTTCATCTCTAGTTCCAAGGACTGAGGCCTTATTTTTTAACTTTGGTAAGATTAGTTAAGGGTTTGTTGTTTCAAAGAATTAGCTCTTCAATTCATTGATTTTTATCATGCTTTTAGTCTGATTTAACTTTTGCTCAGATCTTTGTAATTTTCTTACAAATGATGAAATGTGTATATTGTTTAAATTTGTATTTCTCTAATGACCAGAGATACAGAAATTTTATTTCATTGATTTATTGACGATTTCTACTTCTTCTGAGAAGGATCTACTCATTTGAACTGCCCATTTTTAATTGGATCTTTTATTCTAGAAGGTCCAGTATATTTTCATATTTTGTTTTTACATACTCTACATACTAGTCATTTTTCCAAGATATGCCAAGCAAATATTTTTTCCATTCTGTAGGTTGGTTGTCCCTTTACACTGTTCCTGGTTTCCATTCCTGTGCAGAAGCTATTTAAATTCATATGATTTCATTTCTAGATTCTGTACGTGATATCCTGTGCATATGGGGATGTTTGTCCATGACTATGTCTTCAAGAGTTTTAACTATTTAAGCTTTCAGAAGATTGTTT
>NW_004955483.1:543200-572757 GCF_000276665.1 Chinchilla lanigera | reverse complement strand
CCCGAGGCTCCCCGTGCGCTAGGGGCTCACCCTCAGGGAGCCAGCAGGCAGGAAGCTAGCCAGCTGGAAGACTGGCGCTCCCCCCAGAAGATTGTTTTTGTTTTAACCTTTAGATCTTTGATTCATTTTCTTTTTCATTTAGTATGTGGGGAGAAATAGGGATCTAGAATCTATCTTCTGCATGTGAATCACCAGTTTTCCCAGCACCATTTCTTAAAAAGGCTGTTCTTACTCCAGCATGTGTTTAGCAGATTTGTCAATCATGAGATAGTTGGTTATTAATTTCAGGCATTGTTCAGTGACTTTGGGAATAGAATACAATAGGCTGTTTCAATCTAAAGAATAGAAATCATTCTCCCCAAATATAGTTCAACCCTGCCAAAAATTCCTTTGCAAATGTTCTTAATGACAAATCAAATCATCATTTATACTTTGCAAGGAGATTAATTACTATAATTCATTCTAAATATTTTGAGAAAGACAGGGTCCTACTGTTTTCTGGTCCTACTGTTCTCTGGTACATACAACAATATGCATTTTTTTATGATGACTGATAGACCAACACCAAAATAAGTTATGGCAATATTATCAGAACAATAAAATTTCTATGGTGAAAACAGCTATCATTTTACATATTATAATAATGGTCCTGATATAAAAATAAGCAACATTAAATATTGTATATGTAGTAACACCTTGATGTGCAAGCATAATTCATTATGGAAATGTAATTGGATCCCAAAGCACTCATATATCAAAGTACATTTCCCCATGAGAAATAATGGAAACTCAGATGAGTCATTCTATAATTCAAAAATATTCATAGGAAAATGATTACAATAGATAACATAACACAAAATACAAAATATAAAACAAATTAACAGACACATAATTTTAAAAATCTTTAAAGGGAGAAGAGAGAGACAGGAGGGTTATTATACAGGATGCAGTGACTGTATGTACCAAAAGCTTTCCCACATTGCTTGTATATATAGGGTGTCTCCCCAGTGTGAGCCCTTTCATGTCTTTTACAATCACCCTGCCTGCTGAAAGCCTTCCCACATTGCTTACTTACATAGGGTTTCTCCCCTGTTTTTCTTCTTTCAAGTTTACAAGATGAGGAGTTTTTACTTAAGGATTTTCCAGTATCCTTAGACACATACTGTTTTTCTCTAGTGTGAGTTCTTTCACATATCCAAACATCATGGTGAGATTTAAAATCTTTTCCACATTGTATATATACATATGTATCCACACCACTGTGATGTCTTTCTCAGATTTGAACACAGTTCAGTGCACTAAAGCCTTTTTCATCTTGTTTATATTCAAAGGGCTTCTCTTCTATGTTACTTCCTTCAGTGCAATCAGAGTAGGATTTTCCACATTGCTTACATTCGTAGGCTTTCTCTCCAGGAGTTGTCTTAGCACACTTCTGAAAGGACTGGGATTCAGGGCAGGCTTCCCCATGTTTGCCACAGTTAGACAGCCTTTCCTAAAAGCCCTGAGACTCACATGCTTTGAGTTCAGTGTTAGTTATGATGTGCACATTTGCTGAGTGACCAACCAGGTACTTTCCACAGGTAAGGTTTTCATCTGGTTTCGTATCAACTGCTTTCACGTACACATGGCCATCTGGAGACTGGAAAACCATTTCTTTATGTTGATGCCATAATTCATACTGATACCATTTCTCTACCTCTCTATTTCTGCAATAAAAAAAAAAAAACTACCAATCAGACTTGAAAGTTTCTTTATATTAATGATTGACTAGGATATCTTGTGTGCTGAGCCCTGACAATATCTCATCATGATTTTACTGTACACTCTGCACGATGGCTTGCAAACCACTTTTACCAAAGCAGTAGTATTTATTTGGGTATTTACAACTGACTTATTGCAATACATAAAACTTACTTTTATTCTGGGGAATCAGTACATATAGAAACTATATGTTGATTGTTTTTTATGTACTTCTTCCATGATTCTATCAAACCTCCCATTGAAACCTTTCACCTACTCCCTAACATCTGTTTCTTTATTTTATTACTTAGTTTATATGTTGATTTTTTTCATATAAAAAATAACGTGATATGAAATTTCCGTGCCTTATTTATTCAACTTAAATTTATGGGCACAAGATCCACCCATTTTATTCACAAATAGCATCATTTTTTCTTTTTTATCACCAAATAATAGTCCATTTCATAGGCATATATATACCACACACTTGGGAGTAAACCCAGAGAATCAGCACAAACTATGTACCAAGCTTTACTTAATTTTATTTTGAGACAGAGTCTCATCAATCATTAAATTGCCTGGGCTGAGTATGAATGTATGATCTCACTGGCTTAGAGCCCCAAAGTGCTAGGACTGTGTCATCATACCTGGATTATCCCATATTTCCTTAATGTACACAAGTGTGAATAGACTTCTAGGTTTTTTCCATGTCATACAACATTTTCCACATACTAAAAACAGGATGTTATGGTTTGCGTCTAGATATCCCCCCATAACCTCATGCAGCTAAAGGTTTTTCAGAGGTGGCTGAATCTAGAGTGTGTGGTTGATTTCTAGTACAATGCTGGGATTAAGGGTGCTGGGATTAGAGGTGGGTGATTGCTGTCCACTGATTGGACTGGCACTAACGTAATCCTAGTAGACTGGATACTATATAAAAGACAGAAAGAGCTCACATTCTCTCTTCTCTCTTCTCTCTCCCTCTCCTTTTCCCTCTCCCTCATTGCTTTTACTGTCATCTGACACCATGAACTGTTTCTCCTCTGGGATACCCTCTGCCAAGCCATTCTGCCTTGGACCAAGCTAATTATGGACTGGAGCCTCTACAAACTGTGAGCTAAATAAATCTTTCCTCCTTTAACTTTGGGTGTCAGATATTTTGTCTCAGCATCAAAAGAAGTAACAAAGCAGAAGTTGGTACCATAGAAGTGGGGTCATGGTTGTGACAATAGCTGACCATGTGGTTCAGGAGCCTTTGGGAACAGCTTGTGGGAAGAGTTAGGAGAGGTTCAGAGATATCAGCTGAATAAGTATAGCTGGAACACCTTAGGAAATTCTGTATGGGAAATTCTTGTCAGAGCTTAGAAGACCAGAAGGGTGATAGAAATCCTGCTAGTAAAGACCAGGCTCAGGCAGCTTCTACTAGGAAGAAGTACTGCATTGGCTGTTAGACTCCAGATGATGTGTGTTATGGCTTGGGAGAAAGTTTGTCTGCATTTTGCTCATGTCCAGAGACTTTACCTAAGACTAAGACTAAGTTGGGGGGGGGGGGGAATAATTAATCTGGCAGAAGAAATTTCAAGGAAGTCTAATGTTGAAGCAGTGGCATGGCTACTGTTGGGGGCTTTTAGCCAGATTTATGTTGACAATCAGGAGAAAAGGGCCCAGCAGAATGATTTAAAATGCTGTAAGTTTGGTTAGAAAGCAAGCTGAAGTCAAGCTGTGGATGCAAAGGTAGAGCAGAGGAGATCTTCATGGGTGAAAAGGAACAGGAGAATAGAGAAGATAGCCTGAGGGCCACCCTTTGCAGCCTCAAAATTGAAAAGGGAAAGACTTTGCTTTGAGAAGAAACAGACTAAATGCCACTGGCATAAAGAGATGTCCATGAGTCTTTGGGGTGCCAGGAACAGAATATTATAGTTTGTATCCAGATGTCCCCCCAAAGCCTTTTCAGAGGTTTTTCAGAGGTAGCTGAATCTAGTGAGTGATTTGTAGTGCAATGCTGGGGTTAACAGTGCTAAGATTAAGGGTGGATGATTGCTAGATCAATCCACTGATTGAACTGGTACCACACTAATCCACGTAGACTGGATACTACACAAAGGAATAAAAAAGCCCCCCCCCATTTCTTTTGCTGTCTTCCACCGGCATAAACTGTTTCTCTTCTGTGATGCCCCTCTGTGAAGCCACCCTGACTTGGACCCACCTAATTATGCACTGAAACCTCTACAAACTGTGAGCTACATAAACCTTTCCTCCTTTAAATTTTGGTGTCAGGTATTTTGTCTCAGCAATGAGAAAAGTAACTAAGACACATGGGTATAGGTGCACTACTGTAACCTGTTTCCTTTACTATTGGGGAGAATTTAGTAATAAGTAAAATAAACTGTCTATTTTTACATTTTTAGGACAACTCTTCACGCATTTCCACAGCTGTTATACTACAATGACATTAACACTAATAATATAGGAAGGTGCATTCTAATATTATAGAACTTTAATGGATGGATTACTAAGAAGAATTGTTTGAGAATAGCTACTATGATAACAGGGGCATTCATTTGAATTTTGAATACAGTACTTTCACAGTGTTAGCAACTTTGCAAATAGGTGAACTGTATACCATATTTAAATACATCTAGCATTCCTTACTTAATTTGTTTCATGGCAAAGTGATCTTTATAAAATACTCGCATGTATATATAATTAGATGTCCTGAATGTGATTCATAGTCTAAATACAAAATTTGTTTCATGCACCTATTATCAACTCCTAAATGCAATATCATATACATTTCTATACTCTTGAGTAAAGAAAATAATTTGTTTATTCTGATACATCAGATAATGTCACTAGTGACAGTGTCAGTGCTCCCTAAGTTTCAGATATTAGAATAATTTAAATATTCAACTGTCAGGTTATAATATTCAACATGTAGGTATCTTTGGAAAAATTGGGTGAGATTCAAGAAATTTGAACACAGCCACACTTGTACAGTACACTTGGTTTTAATATTTCTACTCACACCCTGACACTTCAGGAACATTTTTATGTACTGTAAATTACCTTAGATTTCTCCTGCAACTTTTGTACTCATCCTCAATTTGCTCAGCATCGTGGTTTCTTTCTAAAGTGTAGAAACAGAAATTAATATGAAAAAAAAAAGAAATGTAATATGAATTACTAGACTATATAAAAATTAATAGATTCTCGTCAAATTCTTTGGTAAAATGTGCCCATGGCTGGCAGATTCATCAAAATGTTTCCATTTTCCAATGAAGGCAACTGCACTGATACACAACAAATAATGCTCTCTGATTTCATAAATGAAAAAATGATTCATTTCTTACCTATAGTAGACATATTCCTAAAAGTTTCCCACATCACATCTCTGTAGAGCTTCTTTTGGGATGGGTCCAGCAAAGTCCACTCCTCCCTGGTGAAGGTCATAGCCACATCCTCAAAGGTCACTGCCTCCTAAATCATCAGACATAGATTTCCAAAAAGAAGAGTGAGCTTCACAACAACATGAAGCATCTCATGTTTACTCATAACAAGCTAAAATGAGGCCAGATCCTCCTAATGTTTATTTTATATCTTGGTCATCAATCACTTCTTCTACAGCCACATGGATGTCTCACACAGGAATTTTCATAGTAGATTAGAAGTCATTGGTAGAGTAATAGCAGAATGGAAACATTGGTTCTTCTTCAGGTTAAGGCCATCTCACTTCTACATTATCTCTAAAGCATGGTTCATACAGGAAGCCTACAAGATCAACAACCAAATAAAAAAAACTATAGTAGATCAATATCAAAGAATTGCTCTGATAAATCATAGAAATTTCTCTCTCTTTTTTTGCCTCACTTACTACCATTAGCACTTATCAAAGTAAGAAATATACCTCAAATCCTAGGCCTTAGTCCACTTAAAATGCTTTATGGATGCCTTTTTTCACTACTGATTTTCTTTTCAATAAAGAAATGGATGCTTTACTAAAAAATGCCAATTCACTGGCTAAATTCCAATAGACTCTTCAACAGCTAATACCTAAAAAAGAAAAAAGAAAAATCCCATATGGAACCCCAGAAATTTAGTACTGGTAAAGTCTCTTCCCTCATCATCTCCTTCCTTAAGACCAACTTGAGAAGGAACATACACCATGGCCCTGTCAACTCCATCAGCTGTCAAGACAGCAAGTCTGGACTGCTGGACATACATCTTACTCAAGCCCTGGGAACCAGAGACTGTCACTGAGTGTGTGAGTGACCATCTGAGTACTCCTGTAAACCCATAGAAGACTTAAATTCTTCTTCAAGAAAAACACAAAATCTTTTTTTTTTTTTTTTTTTTTGGTGTGTGGTGCCGGGGATTAAACCCAGGGCCTTGTATATCCAAGGCAAGAACTCTACCACTGAGCCACATCCCCAGCCCTCACAAAGTCTTTAGGTAAGTATTCTAAGATGTTAATCTCATCCTTTTTACTAGTTACTTTACCAGTTAAAGGAGAATGCAATTGCTTTCTAGTGTGAGCACAGGAATATGCAGAGTCACTGCAACAAACACCATGATAGATATGTGTCCTACCAGTTGTCAAATACATCAAGACTTCCTTGGTGGGTATCCCCACTTCAAGGAGATAATTAGAATGAGCTACAAGACTACATTGATGAAACACAAAAAAGGTCAATGGTTCATAGTTTAGCCCAGAATTACATGGTAACTGAGAGGCCTATAAATTACACCATTAATGACCATGGACGTAATTGAATTCTTTTCTAACAATGCCACTGAAGCCTCACTACACACTCTATTAGAACCACTACTAAAGAGTAAGTGTCCTATCATGAGAGGCAACAAAGATACAAAGATGGCTACTTTCAGATATGGGACAATTATATATAGTTAACTCCAACTGTAGGACAACTGAGTAAAAATGGCCCCCTTGTGTTGGGAACAACAACAACAACAAAAATCACTTGCCATTGGTCTAACTCACTAAATACTTGAAATACACTACCTTCCCCCAGTGTACACACACACACTAATTTTATAGGTTTAAGATTACTCTATAACAGGCTGGTTTAATCACCCTGGAATTATATGGCAACCCCTTAATGGCACTCACTGGTTCTGTGGAAACAATTTGTGGCCCTGGCTACTCCCTGGATGGATAGGGAGATGCATGCAGGGACTTGCATGTTTCAAAGAAGCAGTATCAGAAGTATCAAGCAATCTAAATACTTGTAGACATCGATGGTCTAGAAGTGTGTTTCACTGGCATGATCATTTGGCTTCTATCTTTGTCTCTTCCCTGGGATTAGAGGATGTCATATAACATACTGAGGCCTTGGCTAACTAGTCTTAACAGGCCTTAAATAATACCTCGACTGGTCTCTCTCCCCTAAATGAAAAAATACAATTAATGAGGCAAGCTGTCCTCCAAAATCAGATGGCATTAGACATTCTAACAGCAGCACAATGGGGTCCTTGTACACATGTAAAAGCTGAATGTTGTGTGTACATTCTTGATTCTTCTGCGAATATCTTGATGGCTATTCAAGATATTAAATGAAAGGTTAATGCTATGTCAGACTCTAAAATTCCCTAGACTTTTTTCTTACCTTCTTTGTAAGACATTATTACTGGCTCTTCCTGGTGGAAACATGTGTTGATTATACTTCATAAAAGTCTTGTTGATCTTATTATTTGGCCCATACATACTTAACTTTTTCTTTGGCTTTGTCTCCTCTAGACTTAAAGCTATATGCCTACCTGAGACAAGAATGCTTGGTATCTATTGAGGGCCTTTAGATAGATCCTCTGTGAAGTATCTCTGCCTGCCAATCCCAACCATGACCCGCTTCAACAAGATGTAGCTAGAACAGTAATTACACCTCGCCACCTCATGGGAGTTAGGGGTACCTCTTCAGAGGGGGGAATGCTACAGACAGCTGAGCTAGGTAAAGATATTATAGGCAGTCAGACAAGGAAGGAGGCAGACTCCCTTGAGGGAGTCAGTACACAAAATGAAAACACATTATAATTGTGTGTGCAAGCATCTTTGAAAGGCCAGACCTCAAGATAAGGACAAAATGACCAGGCCTACCTGCCTCTTTGAGAGATAAATAATAAATTAACATTAACATTATCACTCCTTTGGGTGGCCAGAATCCCCTGGTTGGTCTCTTCCTTTAAAAGGTCCCGGTTTTTTCCATGTACTTGTTAAGTGACCTGTCTCCCCATTGGATCAATATTACCTAAATGGCTAAACTTGTAATCTTATTGGTTGATCATAATTTTGTCCTACATTGTGCTCATCTCATAATTTTGTATCCACCTCATGATTTTGCTCTATGAAACTTACTCTGTAAAATGTGGTCCATAGCAACAAATTTTCCATGGCCCTTCCTATCTTATGAGCTATATCTGTCCCTCTTCGATAAATATTTTCTACTCTTAAATCTCTGTGGTTCTTTAGAACTTATTCTTCAATTTTGGAGAACACGAACTTAGCATACCTAACATCTAGCAGGTTGGGAGTTAAATTTATATCCCCAAATTCAATATAATTAACTGAAGCCATAGTCCTCTTGCAAAAGAGAACTTGCTCAAAAATGTATGTTCTAAATTGGTAAAATATATATTAATTTTTGCACACTTTGTTCAAAATTATTTACAGTTTTGTATATGGGCCTAAAAATCCTTAAGACATAACTAAGCCATAATTCTTGGTCTTAGGATTAGTAAATCGTGAGCTTTTCCCAAAATGGTCGTTCACATCAGTTTGCAAGAGGTGACTCTTAAGTATTTGTTTGACACATCTTTCTCATAAAACTAAGCTTGCCTCACAGGATTGTTGACTTTCTTCAATTAGTTTGGTCACTATGTTCTTTAGTTCAAGTCTAATATACAGACAGGACTTGCTTTGCTCTTAGTGCCTTGTTTTATTCTTGCTTAGAAATTTTGAAACTGTATCACAGTTTTCAGGTTTTAGCGTGCTGACTACAGAATAAGATTAAACTTGGCAGCTGACTCTAGATAAACTTAGCCTGAAGGCCCCTCTTTCTAAAACTCTGACCTTGTTCAAATTTGGCAAGGTGTTAAGACACTGATGTCAGTAGTCTGTCACACTTCTTCAATGTGGGACATGTTCTGACTGACGATCACCAGGGAAAGTTACCAGGGCCCCTGGGACAAGGCTGCAGATGGTAAGGTGGCAGTGCTTTCTGAGAAGGAGAAACACATGCACATGGGAGTGGGGGCCGAGGAGCTGTGAACATTGAAGTCATCTGTGTGACAACACTACTACAACGCGTAGATCTGCAAAGCTGATAAAAGGGGCTCCACACATGAATTTCTAAACATAAAAAAGCCCTTCCAACAGGTGTGATGGTTACATATCTCCTGACTTTGGTTTTATTTTCTATTTGACTTCACAATTTTTAGTGTGATGCTTTTTCAGGCTCAAGCATCAGATTCCCCTTTGCTTATACTCCGGTTACCACTGATGAAAGAAACACACCAATCCGACGTGAGCCAGCCAGCCAGGTGCTGGGACACTTCAAGGTCTGCAACATTGAGGGCTGAAATAATCAAGGAGGAATTCTAACCCACACTACATATATAAAAATGTAACAGTTACGTTTTTTCCTTTGGAAAGAAGTGTGTTCCTGAGGCCAGAGGCATAAACAGCTTCTGCCACTTCTCCTCAGATGAATAAACAAAATATACAGTTCTAAAATTAGGAGGCTTGGAGCCTTTCTACATAAAGGGAAAAATGGGAGCTAAAGATGGTTAAAAGTGGTAAAGCAAGTGTGGAGATTTGCATTATCTCTCTGTATTCCTCTCTGTTCTACTTACTATAAAAGAGTCTTGCCCACTTGTGCATGGAGAGGTGGTGACAGGCGAGTAGGCTCCTCCATTATTTAACAAATACCTTTGAATAAATCCATTTTCCTTTTTTCCCAAATATATGGTCTTCTTTGATTTGGTCACTGGCGAGGAGCTGAAACTGAGTCTATGAGCCTAAGTGGCAGATAGTGGTTTCTTAATTCTGTCCTACTGAGCAAACTTTTGTGCATTACTCTGTCTCTTTCCTCACCTATTTAATAATATTGGTCTTAGCATTCAGTGTGCTGACTGACTAACATGAGACCAATATACTGAAGCCCTGAGTCGAGGTTAGCAACTAATTAATTTTTGTTTTCTTTCTTTCTTTTTTTTAAAAACTCTGACTACAGGATAGTGCGTGCAGACAGGCATAGACGATCAAGCTTATAGTGTGTGCATTCAGGAAACATATTTGAACGGGGCTCTTATCTAAAATAGTTGCTTTTTGGTAGTGTTTGTCTCTTAATTGATTATTTAAAATACATTGGTTTACATTTATTTTCAATTTCTATTATTGGTGTTCACTTCAGCCATCTTATTTCCTTTTATCTAAAAAATAAATAGAGAGAGGGATGGTACTTCACACATACAAACCCAGCACACTGGGAATCTGAATCAAGGGGTTCACAATTTCAAGGTCAAAATGGACAGTTAAGCAGGATTTAGTATTGTCAGGTAACCAGCATAAACTCACACATATATTTTAAATGTTTCCCTGAATTTCAAGGAACAGCACAACTTCACCGAGATAGAAGTAAAATAGCTAAATCAAGAATATGCAGGCAGATTATTGTAGGTCCAAATTTTAATAGACCTCACAAATGCAAAGTACAGATGATACATTCTAATACATTTAATAATATTCATACAGTTGTATTTATATTTAGACTATTCATAAAACAGAAAATAGATGTTTCCAAAATAGACATGTTTTACAAAAATTCTGTCAGACCCTATGAAATAGTCCCTCATCTACAAAGCATAAATATGATCTTGATTGTAATAGTGAAAAATTAGAAACTGTACAGAATGTATAGCTTTACAAGTTATGCATGTTTTCTCTTCTCAGTGTAAGCTGGGAGACCTCAGTGTCACTAAACTGTGCTCCTCAACTGAACTCCATTCCCATTTTACCCTGGTGTTTTTGATGACAAATTCCTTCTTAAATAATCTCTTACTTCAAAAGTAAGTCATGAAATAAATTTGGAAGTATTTAGAATTCAGTGATAATTTAAGTATGTTATCAAAGTTTGAAATAAAAACTTTCAGTTAAAGGTTTAAAGAAATATATTTTGCAAAACACTTCATGAGAAAATTATAACCATTAATTAATAAAATACAAACCAATACGCTGGAAAAGATAAATAAGACAGGGAACAACAACAAATGGGTAACAGCAAAACTGACCAAAAAATTGGAAATATTTATGAAGATCATTGATACTTTAATTCCTAAGAAAGAGTCACTATATGGCCCAAGCTGGATATCCAATGCTAATCCTGTTACATCAGCCACTGTAACACTGGGATTATCTATGCATACCAATGTGCCTGCCTAATCAAGGATATTTTAAGTGAAAAGTACAATTAAATTATCTTAACAAAATGAAAATAGCAGACACACTCTTAGAAATATATAAAATTTCACACATGATATACAAATAAGGATTGTGGACAATCCAACAACTTGGCAAGCAACCAAAATGGCAATCAAAACAGATTCCTTCATAAGTTCATCCCCCAAAGGGATTATAGATGTTTCACTGAAACTTTAAGATAGTGATCAAGATGAGTTATGTATATATACCAATGTCACAATGAATATATTTGTTATGCATAGAAAATATATACTAACACAAACATTAAACTAAAAAGATGTCAATTTTTCTCCATAAAACATACAACCAGAGGAGATATCCTAAAGTATAAATATTGTAAACTCAGTCTTAAAGTAGACCTCTGGATTAAAATTTTAAATTCACTTTTAAGAATAAATGCTGTGTTCATATAATTCTGTACATTCTTGTAAGCAATAGCATAGCAGTTTACTATTGTCTTTTAAATTAATATTGTGTCTTTTAAAAAAAGAAGTTCCATCATCAGAACTCTAAATTACGGGTTTCCTGGAAAATGGCCAAGTGGTGAGTAGCAGAGAGAGTCATTCCAAGATTTGGTGTCCACACACTGGAATACAGAAATATGAGGAAGAGAAGGTGGGAAGTGGGTCCCTGGGACCCAGGAAGGATCTGAAGCAAGAAATGAAGCCCACAGGTTGAGTGAAGAGAAACTTCACCAAAAAAGGAGGCAAGTGGCAGTTTCTCCTTGAGCTCAAATTCACTTCATGGGAGGGGCACTTGAAACTGCAGGTGCACAGAAATAGCTGGTGACCCCAGAGACCTCCACAGAGAAGCATATAAGTGAGTGCTATGTGGATGCAGCTGACTGCTATGACTGATGAGTTGTCCAAGAAGGAGGTCCCACAAGAAGGGGCAATTGGCCAGGAGCCATCTTGGAAAGAGGGCCAACTGAGCTCAGGACCCTGCATAGATTTTAGATCCACTTAGTGGCTCTCAACCAAGCCTAAACCCCCAGGTGACACAGGGACTGATGTGGGCAGGGGGTGGTCTGGTTCTACCCTAGCACCCAGAGGCCACTTTGAACTTCAGTAGAAATAGGGGTGCAGGCTCACTGAAATTATTCTCTACCCTGCCAAGGAGCTGCTGCTGGTTTGCTGGAATTGATCACATAGATCTAGACTCTGCCCACATTGTCTACCAGCAGCAGCAGAGACTCACCCACTTTTTTTTCTTATTTTCGATTTTTTCTTTATTTCCTCTCTTGGTTTTTTTGGTTTGTTTTTGTTTCTTCCCTCATTGTTTGTTCTTCTTTATATGAGTATGAATAGGGTTGTTGTTGTTCTCTTCTTATTTTTATTTCTTCCTTCTTTCCCCCATCTTCTTCAGCAGTTTCCCAAAGTTTGTGATATCCTCCCTTGTCCTCCAGTCTTACATTAAATCTGTTGCTCTTCTTCTATTTCTCTATTCTTTTCCCCAACCCCTTTTAAATTTTCTCCCCTGAGGGTAAAATTACCATATTAAGGGCTTATTTACTGCCTACAATTTCCTGGTTTGTTATAGATTTTGTTATATAACCACGAATTTAGTTCATATGCATAAAGGTAGCAAATTAATAGCAACCTCAGTTTCTCATTTTCTAGGGTGTTTGGTGCTATTGTTATTGCTAATTGTACCACTTTAGCTAGGGTGACGTAATTGCTGTAACCAGTTGTTCTTCCTGGTATACCATTGCCTAAGGGTCATAAAAAATACTATAGAAGAGTGCCAAAGAAACATGTCTGGGCTAAGTAGGCAGCAGGTTCTTACCCCAATAAATCGAAGAGGTAGGATTGTGCAATACACTCAAAACCCAAAAGCCAGCAGCATCTGGAAGGCATCTCTGACAAGTAATCATTTCCTAAAGTTTCTAAATACTAGCAATAAAGCTATTTGCCATAGGCAATTTGTAAACATCAACCCAAGAACTAAGATTTAAAACATACAAAATGATAAGACACTTAAACAAGATGTAACCCCAGACTTCCAGCTCACCAAAGGCAAGCCCAGGAGGGACTGACATCAGACAATCTGACAACCACCTACCTGGCCTCTCTAAAGTGTAACAAAAAAGCAAATGAATAAAGCTCTACAAAAAATCAAATCAGAAATAATTTCTCAGATAATTACAGAGATGGTGACCATAATGAAAGACATGCTTAGTGACTCTAGAGGAGATACAGATTTTTAAAAAATGGGGGGAATTTAAGAAAATGATAGAAATCTTGAATGTCCACCATAGGAAACAGAATCCATAAAACAGATGCCAACAGATATCCTGGAGATTAAAAATTCCATTGAAAGTATATACATCAGAATGAGCCAGTGTATGGACAGAATTTCAGATATAAAAAACAAGATTGTGGCTAGCAATCAGAAAAAGAAAGATTCCTTAAAAATAGCAACAGACCATGAGAAATCAATCCAGCAGTTGCTAGATGATGTAAAGAATAAGGTAAGATTGACTGGAGTCAATGAAAAAGCAGAAGATATACAAATGACATAAAAAACTATTCATAGATGTCATGGCAGAAAACTTCCCTGGCAGGGAAAAAGAAGTCAACATACAGATAACTGAAGCATATAGAACCCCAATTAGTCATGATAAAAGCAAAAAACAAAAAACTACACCGAGGCACATAATAGTGAAGGTTCCACAAATTCAACATAAGAATAGAATATTAAAAGCTGTTAGACAAAAGAAATAAATCACCTATAAAAGAAAATCCATCAGAATTACAACAGACTTTTCAACACAAACTCTCAAATCAAAGAGAGCTTGGGATTAAGTACAGTCATCCTTCACTATATTATGATTTACTTATCATGGATTTACTGTATCACAGGTTTTTAAAAATATATATATATAATCTACATTGCAGAGTTTTTGCTGTATCGTGGGATTATGCAGTATATAGGTATTTATATAATATTTATGACTTTAATTATTTTTGCCTAAAAATTTAAAACAATATCAAAAAATATAAAAATGCTAATTCAAACATATATTAAGAAATTATTATTAAAGAATAAATTAAAGAACTAAATTAATATTAAAGAATATTAAATTGAAATAAAATACACTATGTATTTCATCAGCTGATAAATACTATACTGTACACAATGAAAATGCAGTACACCATTATCACTTGTGCAAATTTGCCAATGTGAGATTGTACATGGCACACTACTGGCTGATGGAATGGAAGGCCACCAACCACAGCACTATGTTCTGTATCCTGGGTGCTAACTGGCTCAGTGACCATAGAATTGGTCTGTTTGCTCTCCTGTACTGTGTTTATACATTCAGCACCTCTCCTTGTCCACTTCACATCAAGTACCCATATAGAATTTTACATGTTGTTAAAATTACATAGGTTTAAGAGTGTAGAAAGTGAGGGGCTGGGGATTTAGCTCAGCGGCAAAAGTGCCTGCCCGGCAAGCGCAAGGTCGTGAGTTCGGTTCCCGATACCGGAGAAAAACCAAAAAACCAAAAAAAAAAAGAGTGTAGAAAGTGTTTAAGAGCACATGAAGTGTTTATAAGAATGTGGGGGATGTTAATAAGAGAGTGGGAAAGGTTTATAGGAGTGTAGAAAGTGTTTATAAGGCCTTAAAATATATATAAACAGTAAAATAAATATAATGCTGCTACTTCCTGAATTTTCACCTATTGTGGAGGTCCTTGGAATGTAAGTCCCATGACAGGTGAGGGATTACTGTATTTCAAGCCATAAAAGAAAACAACATCTAACCCAGAGTGATGCACCCTTCAAAATTATCTTTCAAAACTGATGGAGAAATAAGACACATCCATGACAAACAGCACCTGAGGAAATTAATGAATACCAAACCAGCACTCCAAAAAGTTCTGAGGGACATTTTAGAAAGAGATAACAAGGATTACAATTCCATGAACCCCAGCAGAATGAATCCATCAAGCAAGGCAAACAAGTAAACACAGGGGGAAAAAAAGGAGCCAACAATGGGAAAACAACATGGCAAGGATAAGTCACCATATATCACTTATAAGCATCAACAGTACTGGTCTTAATTCTCCAATGAAAAGAAACAGACTGACAGAATGCATCAAGAAGCAAGATCCAACAATATGCTGCCTAAAAGAAACATATTTAATTAAAAAAGAAATTCATAGACTGAAAGTGAAAGGATGGAAAATAATACTTTTGATAGGAACCCAGAAAAAAGCAGGGGTACGATTCTATTTGCAAATAAAGTGAATTTCAAGCCAAGACTGATCAAGAGAGACAGAGAAGGTCACTATATCCTTGTAAAGGGAAAAATCCAAGAAGAAGAAATAACAATCATAAATATATAGGCACCAAATATCAGTGTACCCAACTATATAAAACAAATGAAAATTCAAATAAGCACTAATACAATTATAATGTGAGACCTCAATACTCCACTGTCACAAATACACCAATGACACACACAAAAAAACAATGAAATATTAGAACTGAACCAAATTTTTTAACAAATGGACTTAACAAATGTCTACAGAAGGGTTCCACCCCACAACATTTGAATACACATTCTTCTCAGGTGCACATGGGATGTTCTCTAAAACATACCACACATTAGTTCATGGAACATGCTTAAGTAAATGGAAAGGAACTAAAAATCATTCCATGCATATTATCAGACCATAGTGCAGTGAAATTGGAAATCAATGACAAAAGAAACCATAAGAACTTAAAAAACACTTGGAAATTAAATAACACCCTCCTAAACAACCAATGGGTCACAGATGAAATTGAAGAAGAAATTAGGTCATGAGTTTGATTCCAGGTACCAGGAAAAAAAAAAGAAGAAGAAGAAGAAATTAGACAGCTTCTACAATTAAATGATAATGCAAACAGAACACAGCACAACTTATGATATGTTATAAACAAAGAAAGCAGTCCTATGAGGGAAATTTAGAGTGGTGAATGCCCATATCAGAAAAACAGAGATAGCTCAAATAAACAACCTACTGTTGAGCCTCAAGCTTCTAGAAAAAGAAGAGCAAGACAAGCCCAATGCTTGTATGAGGGCCAAAATTATAAAGATCAGAGCAGAAATTAATGCAATGGAGACTCAGAAAATAATATAAAGCATCAATAAATCAATGACTTGGTTCTTTGAAAGATTAAATAAACAAACCCCTAGCCAACCTTAACAAAGCAAAAAAAGAAAAGACCTAAATCCATTCAGTTAGACATGAAAAGGGTGAAATCACAACAGAATCAGGAGATCCAGAGAAGATCAGGTACACCTACTTTGAGAACTTGTATTTAATAAGATGTAAAATGAAGAAGAAATGGACAGATTCCTAGGTACATATGAACTAACAAAGCTGAATCAAGAAGATGTAAAAATTATTTTAAAAAATCAGACAATGAAATTGAAGAAATAATTAAAAACCTACAAAGAAAAGCCCATGCCCTAACAGATTCACTACTAAATTCTACAAGAAATTTAGAGAATACCTAGTAGGAATACTTCTCACACTCTTTAGTGAAATTGAAAGGAAAGCCATACTCCCAAATTTATTCCTGGAAATAAGTATTATCCTGATACCAAAACCAGGAAAAGGGGTGCTGGGGATTTAGCTCAGCGGCACAGCACTGCCTGGCAAGCGAGAGGTCATGAGTTCAATTCCCAGTACTGGAAAAAAACAAAACAAAACAAAAACAAACAACAACAACAACAAAAAAAAAAAAACAGAAAAGGACCCAACCAAGAAAGAGAACTATAGGCCAATCTCCCTAAAGAACATAGATTCAAAAATCCTTAATAAGATACTGGCAGCTAGGAAGAGAACTATAGGCCAATCTCCCTAAAGAACATAGATTCAAAAATCCTTAATAAGATACTGGCAGCTAGGCGTGGTAGTGCACACCTATAATCTCAGCATTCAAAAGGCTGAGGTAGGAGGATCGATATGAGTTCAAGACTGGCCTATACTACTGGCCTCTGCTACAAAGTGAGTTTAGACCAGCCTGAACTGCATAGTGAGACCCTATCTCAAAAAGACAAAAAAAAAAAAAAAGATACTGGCAAACAGAATGCATCAAATCATGAAGATTATATACCATGACCAAGCAGGATTCATCCCAGGGATGTGTGGATGGTCCCACATGTGCAAATCAAAAAATGTAATGTACCATATTAACAGAGCCAAGTACAAAAACCCTATCATCTCAATAGATTCAGAAAAAGCTTTTCACAAAATCCAGCACTCATTCATGATAAAATAAAGTTACAGAAAATTAGAATAGAAGGTCTTTACCTTAATCTAATAAAATCTATGACAAACCCAGAGTCAATATTATACTAAATGGACAAAAACTGAAAGCTTTCACTCTAAAATCAGGAACAAGATAAGCATGGCCACTGTCACCACTCTTATTCAATATAGTTCTGAAAACATGAGCCAGAGCAATTAGATAAGGAAAAGAAATAAAAGGAATAAGGATAGTAAAGGAAGAAGTGAAATTATCATTATTTTTGGATGACATGACATTCTACATAGAATACCCCAAAAACTCCACCAAAAGACTTCTAGATTTAATAACCACATTTAATAACTGGATACAAAGTCAACATTTCAAAATTCATAGCCTTCCTGTACATAAATAACAAACTCACTAAGAGTAAATTAAGAAAACAACACCTTTTACAATAGCATTCAAAAAAAGTGGATTGCCTAGGATTCAATCTAACAAAGGAAGTAAAAGTCCTCTACAGTAAAAAATACAGTACTCTGAAAAAGGAGATTGAAGAGGAATATCAGAAAATGAAATGACAGCCCTTGCTTATGCTTAGGAAGGATGAATATAGAGAAAATGGCCATACTTCTAAAATTGGTATACAGATTTAATGCAATCCCAAGCAAAATTCCAACAGCATATCTCACAGAATTAGAGAAAACAATCCTAAAATTCATTTGAACCCAGAAGAGACGCAGAATAGCAAAGGCAATTCTGGGCAACTGAGGCAAAGCAGGGGGCATCATGATCTCAGACTTGAAATTATAAGACAAAGCTACTGTGATAAAACAAAACAAAACAATAGGTCTAGGAATCAATAGAACAGACCAGAAGATGCGGAAACCACTCCGGACATTCTTAGCCGCTTTATCTTTGACAAAAGTGACAAATACCTTCACTGGAAGAAAATAGCTGCTTTAATAAATGCCGCTGGAAAAATGAGCTTTCAACATACCAAAGATTAAAATGAGACCCATATCTTACACCATGCAGTAAACTAAAATCAAAACAGATTGAAGATCTAACTATTAAAACACTAAACACACATTAGAAACACTAAATGTGTTGGAAGATCGGATAGGTGGAACTCTGACATTGGTGTAGGCCAAGACTTTATGAACAAAACCCAGACTGCAAGGGAAATGTTACAAAGAATTCACAACTGGGATCTCATCTTATTAAAAAACTTTTGCACAGCAAGATAAACCACCAACAGAGTGAAGAGACAACCCACAGTGTGGAAAAAATGTTTGCCAGCTGTTCCTCAGACAAACAACTACCATCTAGAATATATAAAGAACTAAAAAAAAAAAAGAAAAAAGAACTTAAAGACACAATCCAAAAATGGGCATCTGAATTGAACAGACACTTCTCAAAGACACAGAAACAGCAAATAAATATATGAAAAATGTTGAACAGCATTGGTCATTTGAGAAATGCAAATTAAAATACTGAGATTGCATTTCACCCCAGAAAGAATGGCTATTATCAAGGAATCAACCAACAACAAATGCTGGTGGGGCTGCAGGTAAAAACTCTTTTTCACTGTTGGTGGGATGTAGACTGGTACAACCATTGTGGAAATTAGTGTGGAGTTTCCTCAAAAAACTAGGATTAGAGGCCCCATTCGACCCAGCTATTCCCCTTCTTGGAATCTTCCCAAAAGAATTAAAAGCATCGTACCACAGCCATATATGCACACCTGTATATATAGCGGCACAGTTTGAAATAGCTAAATCTTGGAAAGAGCTCAAATGCCCATCAACTGATGAATGGATAAAGAAGATGTGGGGGGGTTTGTTATACAGTGGAGTACTACTATTCCACAGAGGATAAGCTCAAGAGATTTCTAGCTAAAGGGACGCACTTTGAAGTCATACTCTGACATAAAACAAATCGGACACATATGTAAATACTGTACTATTTCTGTTGTGAGAAACTGAAAGTGTAAATAAGGACTAAAGTGTATAATAGATATTATGAAATAGGAAGAAATTGTCCAAATGGGAATGGGAGTTAGGGTAGGGGTAGCGGGAAAGGGAGGAAGGGAAAAGAAAAACAGTACGCTGAGAAAAGAAGGGAAAAATGGAAACAAAGCTTTTGTAAGTAGGAAGAGGAAAGGGGCTTGCAGGGAAGGTAGGGTAATAGGGGAAAAAAGAATCAAGTTATATCATGTACAGAAACAAATTCCCTATAATGAATGCAATCATTATGTATACCTAAAATGTATCAATAAACTTAATTTAAAATTAAAAAACTGAAGAAGATAAAAAACCTAAATGAAGAACAACAAAAAAAACACCCTAAGTGATAATATGAATCTTGGCATAAATATATTTTCTAAATCTGAAATTCTACTTGTAGGGAACCTCATTGGTCTCTTGTTGTACCCTGGAGAGAAACAGTGGTGGGTATGAGAAAAATAAAGGCAAGAGACAAGAGCTGGGTCAGGTGCAGTTACCTCTTAACTGATTAGCAAGAGGACTGACTTCAACAATAGGGGTGTTTATTTTATACTCTAGCAAAATTAGTATAAGAAAGAGAATGTTGCCTAGCGACTAAGGACTGTAATTGTCGAGGCAGGATGCCTTTATCAATACTGAGGTAGCTTGACTGCCTGAGGCACTCTGGCTCTGTCCTGCCCTCACACATATGACCAATATCCAGCTCCAGCGGCTCCCAACATTTATTAATTATTTCATAAGGGCCTCCAATTTAAAGGTAAAAGTGATTAACGAGATAAAGCACATAGAGTTTAAAACTAACACATAGACACTGGAGGCACTCTGCATGAATTATTTTAGGATCAGAAATAAGCCAAGTGTATCAGCTGCTTCCACTGTTCTTGTGCAGTGTTACAAGGCAAGAAAGACAAATGAGTGACATAATAATCGAAATGGAAGAGGAAAAAAATTACTGTCTAAAGATGACACAGTATACCCAGATGTAACATTTTACAATAATGACAAGAACACATATGCTGTTAGAGAAGATCAACTGGAAAATATTAGTATTGTTTATACTTTTACTACCCACTAAAGCTATGTCTGTATAGTATAAGAAAGCTACGTGATTCCCAGTCAGAAACCATACTATAAAGAAATAGCTTTCATTGACTGGGGATTGTAGTTCTGTGGCACAGTGCCTTACCTGGCAAGCATGAGGTCCTGAGTTCGATTCCCAATACCAAAAAAGAAAACAGTAACAAAAAACAACAAAAAAACCCCAGAAATATTTCAAATATTTTGTCTCAAAGTCAGTATGCACTTAAAAACTACAGAGAAACTAAAACATCACTTCTCTTTTTCCTTTTTTTTTTTTTTTTTTTTTTGGTGGAGACAGGGTCTTACTTTATAGTGCAGGCTGGCCTTGAACTCACTGTGTAGCCCAGGCTGGCCTCAAACTCTGAGCAATCCTCCTGCCTCAGCCTCCACAAGTGCTGGGATTACAGGCCTCTGCCACCAAAAGTGGTCCTGAAAAGTCTGTTCTGTAGATTTATTTAATAATTAGTTTTTAAATTGCTAGAAGTTAAAATAGAAAAAAAAAATGTTTTGTTAAAAACAGAAAAAAACTTCAAGAATGTACCTATGACGTGTGTATGATGGACATTTTAGGGAACAAACTGCTTTTTAAAATACATTTAAGGGGGCTGGAGAATTAGCTCAGCAGCACAGCGCCTGCTTGGCAAGTGCAAGATCGTGAGTTCGATTCCCGTAACCAGAAAAAAAAAAAAAAAAAAAACACCAACCTCCCCCCCCCAAAAAAAAGCCAAAAACATTTAATTAGTCAGGCATGGCAGCTTATGTGTGGAATCCCAGCACTCAGATGGCTGAGGCAGGAGTTCCAGTCAGTGAGACCTACATAGTGAGTTCAAGGCTAGCCTGCAATACAAACTGAGTTCCTGTTTCAAAAAAACTAAAAATACTTTTATTTTGAAGATTGAACTTACATCAGTTTCTTGCAAAAACGTCTAAAGTCAGCCTTGAGAGGAGATCACAGATGTTCCACTTGGCTGCTTTTCTAAATTTGTGCCAATTTTCACCTGACTAAACCCTCCTCACACATCACTGTACAGGAGGGATTTTATTAACACCTAGAAATGGTCATATCCTTCCAAACATTTATATATAGATCTTTATAAAAACTTATCAACAAATCCTTTAAAAAATGCAACTTGGAGCTGGGGGTATAGCTCAGTGGCAGAGTACCTGTCTGGTAAGCTTGAGATCCGGAGTTCATTCCCAGTTCCACCACCCCAAAAAAAGAAACAAATAACTGCAACTTATTCGTAGAGAAAAATACTACAAACAATTAAAGTTGGATAGCCAGGCACAGGGGAGAGGCCTGTAATCTCAGCCCTTGGAAGTCTGAAGCAGGAAGATCTCCATTAGTTCTTGGTCAGCCTGGACTACATAATGAAAACAAAGGACAGGACTATATTTTTCAAGTCCCATGTAAAAAAAAAGTAAAAAAACAGTTTCTCTTTCCATTTCTTGGGACACGCTAGAGAGTTACAGTCATTGAATTCTCAACATGAAACAACATATAGAGACACTAAATTTATAACAAATATCAAGAAATATTTTTGCTTTATTCTAAACTGAGATGTGATATGGCTGGCAACACAAATCAAGAGGAAGAGGTGATGGATCAGCCACTTAACAGGTGCACACTCATTGCAGATATCAAACAAGACTATAAATAAGAAATGGTAAACTACAGAAGTAGAAGAAAATGACATTGATCTAGGAGTGGAAAAAATGTCAGAAATAAATGTGTAAAGCCACAAATGTTCAGGAGACTTTGAAAAGACACGAAAACAGCAACAAGACTTCTCTTCAGCAAGGAAAATCCTATGCACTAGGAAATATGCTCCTGAGCATCTATGGAATTTTCTCAAATCTGCTTCTAGAGCAACAGGAAAGAGAATGCCTGATGTGTATTTATATCATTCACAGAACTGCTTTCCTGTAACACTGGAAGGCAAACAAGGTATCCTGATCCACAGGCTTGGTGAAGCGAGGAAGCACAGTGGCTAAAACCTCTGACATAGCCCGTGCAGTGGACACATCAGCTTCTGAATGGTATGGGACCCTGGGAGCGCAAAAAATACTCCAATACTTGGCCTCTCTATCTCTGCACACCAAACCCAAGCAGAATAAATAACTACACAAATAATGCCCAGTCGGTAATTGCACACTCTCTTCTTGTGTTCCCCACTGGCTGCCTTTCTGATACCACTAGAGTGAGAACCTACAAAAGGCTCCACTGCCTGCTGTGCTATGGATGAGTACACTGAGGGGGACTGTACAGACGTCACGCTAAGGGGTAACTTGAACTCAACTCTGTGAAGTATCTCAATTGTGCCCTTCCTTGTCCATAGGCCTTCCCCATGGGCTTTTCCAGGGTACTAAACTGACAGAGACGTCCAGTGGGGGCAGGTTCAGAACTCAGGGAATGGGGTTCAGAAATGGCAGCCTCCAATCACATATGGAACACACAACAAAGGTTCATGCTCACCTCTTTCCCCAGAGAGTAGTAACTTACTGTAAAGGAAAAAGAGCCCAAGTCATGGAGGAGATGGTGCTAGACAGATGTGCCCCTTAAGGATAAGGAAGGGAAAACAGGAAAAGCCAGAGGAGAAAGCCAAATAGTTTCACGCAGGGCTAGGGCAGTTAGAATGATTTGCCAAATCTTCATCAAATCAAGCTAGAAATGGAAATGTTTTCTATTCAGCATTGTACATGGTTGGTGTCCTGTGATTAAACTGCTCAGCCTTGGGTCATTTCATTGACATTTTCTATCCTGATTCTTTGTCGAGCTGAAGCAAGCCAGACAGTATGACCAGAGTGGTATACCTCTGTGTAATACAAAATATAAAAACAGCAAAATCAGACCAAACCAAGATAAAGTGAGAAAACATACTCAAAGTTGTGCACTTTTATCCAAATACTACTCATGTATCCCAGGTCAGGTTCTCCTGAAACCCACAGTAAGGCAGCGCTCAATGCAGGAATCTATCTCAGCAGTTTCATATTCGACAGAGAAACATTTAATAGCACTGATGGAATGCCACTTGAGTTACCATCGGAAAATATCTCCCTCAACCCAAAGTCAGTTGAGAATGAAAGTTACTGAAAATGCTCTGAATAAACGTAATCTAGCAAACATGATTATTACCCCTTGCCTCCTTTAAAACAGCTCAACACAGTTATATTGACCCATAATTGAGATAATTTATGTAACACATAGCCTATTTCATAACAAAATACTAACTACTATTTGGACTTTATTGAACATGGTGCACTGGAAATCACTGGCTGTTTTCAAGTTGTTTCCTATTGCTGACAGAGCAGTGACTCAGAGCTGCTGTGTAGAGTCTTGAGCAAGTATTGGAGCACATGACACTAGTGTGCAAACAGCATGAAATTCAAACATTACAGTACATTTTCCACTGAATGCTCATCACTTTTCTTTTATACATCATTACTGGAGATTGAAATCAAGGCCTTGTGCATGTTACACTTGTTACTTTAGATTGGACACACAGCCCCAAGATGTTTACTTTATGTTGTAGTGGACTTTGCTCCACTGTCCAGACTGACCTTGGTATGGCACCTCCTGCCTCAACATCCCAAGTAGCTGGCATGCAAGTTGGGCACCACCATGCCTCACTGAAATTTCATTTGCCAAACACTGTAATGCTGGTTGACAGAGATGATTAAAAACAAAACAAAATACAACAAAACACAGTGATGATAAAGGAGTCCATCTTAGCAACTGTCATCTCAGCACTCCAGGATGCTGAGAAAAGATCAAAAGTTCAACCACTGTAAACCAGGTATGGTGGCGCATTTCTGTAATTCCCAGCACTCAGGATTGCCACTGGGCAAAAGGATTGCCCCTTGTTGGAGGCCAGCTTGGGTTATATAGTGAGGTCAAGGCCATCCTAAAATACATAGCAAAACCTGGTCTAAAAAAACAAAAAACAAACACAAACAAATAAAAGGTTCGGGGGCTGGGAATTTAGCTCAGCAGCAAAGCGCCTGCCTGGCAAGCACAAGGTCGTGAGTTCGGTTCCGGGTACCGGAGAAAAACCAAAAAAATAAACGGTTCACCGCAGCCTGGACAACACAGTGAGACCCAGTCTCAAATTAAAGAAAGAAAACTTATTGCAAAGTATAGGAGAAAAAAAGCATGGGGAATCTACTTCAGAGCAGAAGTGCTGAGTTCAACCTTCTGTGTGACACAAACATCCACAACTTGAAATATTTGTATCCTGGATAAATCCCTTCCCATCACACTTAGCTAATAATACTTACCCATTTTAAAACCAGACAAGGCCAGACACTTTCCCAATTTTCAGTTTTCCTCAAAAATGTTTAGGGCTTGGCATGTTTGAGCATACCTCTAATATTACCCCTTGGGAGGTTGAGGCAGGAAGATCATGATGAGTTTGAGGCCAGCCTGACCTAACTAAATAGCATGACTGTTTCAATAAACCAAAGCCAAAAAGAATGAACAAAGAAACAAAACCAATCTCAGCACTTAAGAGGCTGAAGCAGGAGGATTGCTGTGAGTTCAGGTCTGCCTGGACTACATAGTGAGTTCAACGTCTGCCTGGGCTACATAGGCAGACCTATTTCAAAAAACAAAAACAAACATACAAACAAATAAAAAAGAACAGACAGCTCCTTCAGGTAGTAGTCCTTATCTGGAACACATTCCTCTGCCTTCCCTAATACAGTAACACCTGCTCCATGCTCCCCGGTATTCTAAACTCTGTGGAAAAGCCTCACTTAAAGGGTCTGTTACTTGATAGCCCACCTAAAAAATTAATTAAGATGATTCTTTTTTACATTGTTGTGTATAAGACACAGGAGCTCACCTCAGGCTCACCAAGGGCTCCACCACCAAGTCTCATCACCAGCAATGTTAAACCTTTCAAGGGATTCGCATGGCATTTATAATCACCAATCACGAGTGTGGCAATGTGGGCACATTTTAGAAACTTAGGAATTCACTCTCATCACGAAGGAGCATTGGCCCGAGGAGGCCAGGTGTGAGTTTGAGAGCACGTATCACAGAGCTTTATAAAATTCGTGTCCACTGGGTCTGCTGGTGGGAGGAATGACAGCAGGGAAGCCACACATCACAGCTCCCCAGCTCGGACCTCCCACAACAGGGTCTCCCCACAACTCCCACTGTCTGTCCCTACCTGAGACCGCACTAATGGCCGACAGCGTGGCCGAAGGAAAACACGGTGTTGAGTAACCAAAATGTACCTGCCTGAGCCAGGGCAGGAGGGACTCATGGTACACAGCGCTAGAGCCCGGGGGACTCAGGCAGAGCTCGCAGGGCGGCTCCAGCCCTCCACTGCTGTTCCGACCTCTTCCCTCCGGACCTCAGCCCCCGCCATCTCGAGCCCCCGCCATCCCACAATATCGCCATTGCGTGGCTTCAGGGTCTCCCACGGGCCTTCTCCATAGTCTGTAGCCGGTAGAACCCCTAAAGCGAGCAAGTTAAGCAGCTGGGCGGACTCTGAGCAGGGGGCTCAGGATTCGGACTTTGGCGCTGGGAAACAGAACCCTCCTCCTTTGGCCACCTGATTGGACAGCCCTACCGCCCGCCCCTCAACGCTGATTTGCTGCTACTACTCGGCCTGCCCTCTAAACTGAGATTGACAAGAGAAGAGAATCCCTACCAGTGTAAATAGAGCTCAAAAACTAGATTGTAACCTAGAGACTTCAAGAATAGTTTCTCTCCCAAGATGCACATTGGCCCTAGCCTTGGTTTAAGCAGTATTATTCCTGGATTTGCAGAGACACCTCTGCTTTTTTTCTTATGGCAAGCGTCTCGCTGTGTACTTCAGTCTACTTTAGATCTCAGTATATAGCCTAGGCTGGCCTTGAACTCTGCCATCCTCCTAAATCAGCCTTCCCTGGTCTGGGTTTGCTGGCGTGTACCACCACGCCTAACTCCTCCTGTCTTTTTAGTAGACTCACAGGGCTCTTGCTGTGTGTTTTTCCTCAAAATGGAAACACAAATGTACTAAAACAGTTTCAGAGTTAAAACACCATGCAGAAATCACTTTGAGAAGACATCATGAATTCAGGCAAGGCCCAAACACAATGAACAGATGGAGGGCCTGATGCAGTGAGAGGTAAAAATTTGCAATAAGGTTGTTGGCTTCATGGACAAGACTTCCTCACACTGTATCTCTCAATTAACTCTTTTTTTTTAATTAACTCATTTTAATCAAAGTAAATATATGTATGTATGTGTATCTATATATATACATATATATATCAGAAAGGCAATATAATAATTGAATAAATGCATTTCATGGAGTTGACTCAAGGAAACTTGTAGACTTCAGACCATCTCTAAGGCTGCTGTTCCTCCAGTTCCCTTTGCCCAAGTTGAAACTCTTCCTCTTTCAACACACAACTAATCCTAGAAGAAAAATATTTCCTGGATTCATGAGATACTCTCGATTAATATCTCCTTTTGATGGAGAGGTGGGTAGAATACTAGTGAAGCACTTTCTGGTATGCCTGATGGAGTCTGTGTGACAAGAGGGACCAGATCTTCTTCCTCCCACTTCTTCTCTGCCACTTCTTTTGCTCTGTGCTTCCTGGTTCTTATATTCTGGTTACCTTTCTTTATTCATTTCCTTCCACTCTGATATTTCCCTTCTGAGTCAAATCATAACTGACCTCAGCCTCTGAATCCCTGAGCTAAAACATGTCTTTTACTCTTAAGTTCTGAATGTCAGGTATTTTGTGCCTACACTAAGAAACTAACAAAATTAATAGATGTGTGAGGAAAATAAATTGCCAGATGTATCAAACTTTTCTTCAAAACACTGTACAAGTGAGTTTTCTCTGTGACTCCTCTTCGATGATAATCTGTATATGAACTTATTTCAGTGTGACTCCAGCAACACTTTGCGTACAAAATCACTTTCTAGGGAAAGCCACATGGTAGCCAGTGAGAACCTGTGAAAGGACAAATCCCTCAACACCATTTTCACATGTTCATCTGCTTTCCACTGCTCCGCACCTGTGGCTGTCAACACTGCTCCTGGAGCTGTTCTGAGCAGAGAGAAGCAACACACCAAAGGTGTCTGCAGGCCAGGATGCCTTGAGGGGATGCTCATGCCTTTCCTCTTAGACTCAAGGTACATTTCAGCTTCGAGTCATTGGATTTATGACTCTCCTCCCCACTACAGTTTGTTCCCGTGTTTATACTAACAGTGATGGGTTATGTGACATAATATACTCAATTCAAGTCTTTTAATTTAAACCAGGAGAGTCCCTTGTTTTCCCTCCGTGATTATTAACAATTAGATAAAGCCAGTTCTAACACATTGGGTCTGCATTTAAAACATGTAGGAAGTTCTCTTTATTGAAAAGCCAAAATGCCTTGAAACTTATTTCCGTATGCAGAAGATATGGGAAAAACCTAATCAAATGTAAGTTTTCCACTCTTTTCTGTGTATTGATAGTTCCTTTCGGCATTTCAGTTGAACCTTGTCATTAGATGCTCTGTGCCTAGGGATTTACATACTCTATTGACCTTTTAGAACAATCTCTTTATTCTCACACAGTACAATAGATCCACTTAATTGTTTCTCTAGTCTAACCCTGACCATTTTAATGGGAACCCATGGAACTTTTAATCTTCTGGAGGCTCAGTCACATTCTGTTATTTCGATTTTTTTCTTTGTTTGTTTTTCAAAACAGTGTGTGACTATGTAGTTCCAAGTGACCTTGAACTCACTGTGTATCCTAGGCTGGCCTCCAACTGATGTTGATCCTCCTGCCTCAGTCTCCCAAGTGCTGAGATCACAGGCATGGACCACCATGCCAGACTTATTTCAACTGTTTATTTAAAATTGTGTTACACTACTTATAGTGATATTTTGGGCAAATTCTAGGGACAAATTTATTGTGTCTATTCTGCACAGCCTGAAAAACTATGAGAACACAATTAGAATATTACATACCTGAATTCTAATACAAGTTGTTCCGAGGCTCTTGGAAATTTTAAAGTGAAAACTCTTCTCTTTGTAGCATAGTGACACTGCTTGGGGAATTGTTAATCGTTTCTTGGTTGGGAATTATCCGAAATCCAGAAAACCAAAGAATGCTTAAAAGATAGACAATGTGAAAAATATTTTTATTTGTAATTGATGAGTGGGATGAAAAATTAAGCCCCACCTATGGGACCTGTGGAAAGAGGAAATTGTCTTGATAATTAGCTGATAATCAAAATCTAATAAGCTAATAAATCCTGTCAATATATAAGAATATTATTTCCTTGTAATAAAAGCTATCATTTTCATTACATAATTTTTTGGTCTTTCTGAGACACGGTTTCACTATGCAGTTCAGGCTGGCCTTGAACCCACTTTCTAGTCCAGGCTCACTCAAGCTCAGGGTAATCTACCTGCCTCAGCCTCCTGAGTGCTCGGGTTACAGGTGTGCACCGCCACACCTTGGCTACTACGGTGTATTTTTATTGTTATTCCCTGTTTGGTTGGTCCAAACTTGGTCTGCAGTGCCTGTATGTACCCCTACCCTTCTTTTTCATTTTTCCTACCTCTAGTAAATGTGAAACTTTGCCATTATTTTTTGTTTCATTCAATGAATTTACTTGTCTGGACCAAAAAGGAAATTGGACTCCAGATGCCATAAGAGTGGGGATTTACTCCATACATTTGTGTGAATGCTGTCTGTACACACAGACAGGCACACTCCAGTTGAGAAGCCTGCGCTTTTATTCCTAACTTGCAGGAGTCCTCCCCCCATCTCTCATGGCCTGGGATCTGGGGTTCAGTCTATCCTAAGCAATCTATCTCAGCCCACACCTCTTATTTTGCTTTTCTCTCTTCTCCTTCTTGCCCCTCCCTCGCTCCGCATTTCTCTTTGTAGTTATTTTTTTTTACTTCCAGAACAGTAATTTGAGAAGGCTAGTTTAGCACTTATCTCTTACCCCAGAACCTTATCTCTGGTGTGAGTCTTTTTACAGCCTG
>NW_004955483.1:529529-542999 GCF_000276665.1 Chinchilla lanigera | reverse complement strand
CTTTTTATAGGCTCTGGCCCTGTTATCCTGGGCTTCATAAGTTGGTCAGGAGAAGCTTGAATAAAAAAAACCTGGCTTAGCTTTAGCGGTTAAATAAGGGGATATATGCATATCCAGTTCAGTAATATAATGATCCCAGAGTCTCCAGTTTTTTCAGGGTTCTAGCACAGACTCCACACTTCCAGTGCACACCCTTTAGCTTTCCTTACAGGGAATCCCACCATACTCTGCAGGGAGCTCCAGGTCTTTCACATTTGACTTCATCCTAGAGCTCACCAGCCAGCTCACAGGTGGCTCTTTTGCAGTCTGCCACCCCCGACTCTGCAGGAAGACACCGTAAGCATACTTAGTAAATCCTTTACATATCATACATATAATATTAAATCTGTTTCTCCAGCGAATGCTGATACGGGACATATGTACTCTACAGAGAGTATTTGCACTATAAAAAGCAAGCTCATGACTAAAGCCTAGGGAATACCAGCAGTTAAGGGGCAAGTGCAGCAAGAATTCTGAGAAGCAGCTCCCTGGGCGTAAGGAAGGAACAAGAGCAGCCTCAGGTCTTGGTAGACAGATGCCAAACTGGGAGGAAGACCTACTCAGGGAGGAGGGGCCAAGAAGAAAGGACCAGAAATGCCATTTCCTTGATGCCATCTCCTCTCTACACCAACCCCATTCTGACCTTTTGCATGTATCAGTGGCAAATCCATCTCTTACCCAGGGTAAAAACTTCAAAGAGTGATCCTCTTTCTTTAAGATGTGCTTTAGATTTGTAGGAAAACCTTAAGGAAATAATTTGGGTTTTTATCTTCAGTGTGTGTCCAATTCCAACCAGTTTTTCTACCTCCTTGCTACTACTCTGGCCTGAGTATTCATCGTCTTTCAAATCAATTACTGCAGTGACTATCACCTGTGCCTTTCTGTAATATATTCTCAGTAAACGAACAAGTGAGCTTTTTATAAAGTTAACCAGGTCACATCATTTCTCCTTCTGAAGTCTGCACTGGCTCCCAACATGGGAGTAAGAGCCACAGGACGTGCAGTAACTTAAAAGGAGCTGTGAAATCTGGCTTCCAGCGACATGTGGTGGTGCAAGCCTGTAATTCAGGAACTCTAGGAGGCTGAGGCAGGAGGACCGCAAATTTGAGCCCAGCCTGGGCAAATTAGCAATTTACAATCCTGTCTCAAAAGAAGGAGTTGGGGCTGGAGATGTAACTCAGTGTAAAGGCCCTGATTTCAATCTGCAGTACTCAGAAAATCTGGCTTCCTGTCCAACTTCATCATACAATGTGCGTGTGTTGCTGCTGTTGAACCCAAGTCGTGCCAGGTAAGTCTCTACCACAGTTAATTCATCTTTAGCAGCCTCTTGGCCTTCTCTTCCTCCTTCCTGTCAGCAACAGCAGAGGCTCACTCTTGTGGGGGGGGGTTGTTTAGGGGTGGGCGTTTGCTTTAGTTGCTCGCTGTTCTGGGGCTCCTCTTCTCCTAGGTTGACCACCGCCCCTTAACCCTTATTAAGACTTTCAACCTTTTGTCCAAATCTCACATTAAAGTTAACCCTGCCTGCAAGCCTTCCCTGAATACTCATTCAGCTTTACTTTGTTCCATATTTTTCTTGTTTTTTTGGTACTGGGCATCAAACTCAGGACCTTGTACTTGCCAGGCAGGTGCGGGGCCGCTGAGCTAACTCCCTTGCCCTGTTTCGTTTTATCTGGTTTTGAGACAGGGTCTCACTGCTTAGTTCAGGCTGGCCTTGAACTCACAATGTAGCCAAGGCTGACCCTGAAGTACTGATGATCCTCCTGCCTCAGCCTCCCAGAGTTCTGGGATTACAGGTGTGTGTTACCAGCCTGGCTATATCTTTCTGTAGCACTCTTAACTTTCCAACAAATAAACTAATGTACTTATGTGTTGAATTCATTGCCTCAAAAGAAGGAATTATAACAAATGCTTAAAAACCTTAATTGGCTGTGTGATTCTACAATAAGAGATCCACCCCCATACTGTGGGTTGAACCTAGGGCCTGCACATTGAGCTACATTCCCAACCCTTTTTATGCTCTTTAGAGACAGGGTTTCACTAAATCACTAAATTGCCCAGGCTGCGCTCAAACTTGAGATCCTCCTGCCTCAGTCTCCCCGAATGCTGGGAATACAGGTGTGTACCACCACGTGCAGAGTAAGTGCTCTGATAGGTTGAGAAGATGAGGCTGATTTTATAGGGTCGGGGGAGGGAGGATGAAGACAGCAGAAACAAAGAACAGAAAGCAGGTGGGCCATTTCAAAGTTACCTTCTTCAGAAGGCAAGGACAGGAAGACAGAACACTAGAAAAGGAAGTGATTGGTTAACATCATTACTTTCTGTAAGGACTAAAGCAGAGGGAACTTCATTATTTTGCCAAGTGAGTGTGGCGCATTTTGCAAGTTTGCTTTTTTTTTTTTTTAATCTGTTTTGCATTCTCAGAAGGTCAAACAATACCTTGATTTTATTTTGGTGATGAAGCACTTTAGTATGAGTGACTCCATTTTAATTTTTTTTCTATTTTTATTTTTAGACTGGTATATGGGGGTATAGTACAGGAGCTTAGGCCACAACAATAGGCTGTACTAATTTACATTTAAAACTTGTTTGTTGTGCCACCTCATGGCCCTCTAGGATATACTCTCTATGAGGAAGATCTGTCAGTTTTGCTCACATATGTATTTCCCGATCGCCTAGATACTGTGTTAAATATATATATGTAGAATAAATGAAAAGGCTGCAAAATTCTACTAAGGCTAAAATATTTAAGACATTGCTGCCAGGCAGGGTGAGGCATACCTGTAAGCTCAGCACTCCAGAGGTTGAGGTAGGAGGATCACTGTATGTTCACAGCCAGCCTGAGCTACATAGTGAGTTCATGATGAGCCTAAACTCATCAGTGAGACCCTGCCTCACACAAACAAAACAAGAACACATTAGAAACCACTTTGAAGATACCAAAGTATAGTAGAACAACCATTGATAATCTCCTACCACTTTTGTCTGTAACTCACTATTATTTCTCTATTTGTTTTCCTGAGAAACTATCTTGTAGATAACAATATATAAAACAAAAACCGGGCTGGGGATTTAGCTCAGCGGCAAAAGCGCCTGCCTGGCAAGCACAAGGTCCTGAGTTCGGTTCCCGGTACCAGAGAAAAACCAAAAAAAATAAAAAATAAAACAACAACCATTGATAATTTCCTACCACTTTGTCTGTAATTCCGTAAGCCCCCCTATTACTACATTATCCTTCTTTTACTCTTTAAAATAATAAAAAAAAACAACAAAAAATTAAGAGATTACAATGCTAGTTATTCCAAATTTCAAAATACCCTGCCTCACAATATGTGTTGTTGATGAATGAAATACGGATCAGACTGGAAAAGCAAGCCCACATCCACGTATTTCCACAGAGCCCAGTTCTTGTGGGCTGTCAGGTGTCCTGAGTTCTGCCTGTTCTGTATCCAAACCCATTTCTGCTTTCACTTTGCCTTTCCCACTTCCAGGGAAAGTCCTGTAACTTCTATCCTGTAGAACAACAGCTTTTGTTCTCTCATATTTGCATAAACTCTGTCTCAGAGATGGTTTAAGGAATTTAAGAGCTAAGATGACAGGCTGAAAGTGCACAGAAACAAAAAGTCACTCGGGTCCTGTCCCTGGTGTTTCTGAACCCAACACTGGCTCTCAAAGGCCTCAGGACTTGCAGGGACCTAAAGGAGCTGTAAAATCCTGCTTGAAATAATGGTTTTGAAAATGAACTTGTGTGGGTCTGGTCAGCAGCATATTTTTTTTTTTTTTTTTTTTGGTTTTTCTCTGGTACCTGGAACCGAACTCACGACCTTGCGCTTGCCAGGCAGGCGCTTTTTGCCGCTGAGCTAAATCCCCAGCCCCAGCAGCATATTTAGTATGAGGAAGAACAAGGTAGTGCTGAGGCGCAGTCACCGTTGATATCTAACTTCAGCCCCATTTTCCACTGCCAGACCTTCAACTGGTTTCATTCTCCTGAGGTCTGATTTTGCCATCTGTAAAATGGGGACAATAGCAAATAAGGCTTGTGATGTGGATGAAATGTAATGTAGTGTGAAAAGCCAACTACTCTGCTCTGTAAGCAATCAAAAAATGAGAGCTGCCAGGCCAGTGGCACATGCCTTGAGCCCTACTACCCAGTACTTGGAAGATTGCTTGAGTCAGGAGTTGGAGACCAGCCTGGACAAGATTTTAAGAGCCTGTCTCAAGAGAAAAACAATCACAAAATTTCTCTTATGTGAGAAACTATATATATATAATCAAACCAAAAGATAGAGAAATAGGAAGTAGGGAAAAGTCAAATAATCCCAATTTATCTAGTCCATTTTTTCAAAAATATTTTAACATACACCCTAATTTGTTTCATTTATACTACTAGTTTCTCTTAGTTCATTGAAAAGCACGTTTTATACCATTATGTTTTTGTTTGTGTTTTTTGTCTTTTTGAGACAAGGTCTCACTATGTAGTGCAGGTTGGCCTTGACCTTACTTTGTAGCCCAGACCGGCCTTGAACTCACAATGATCCTGCTGCCTCAGCCTCCCAAATGCTGGGATTACAGGCATGTGTAATAAAACTCCACAACGGGCCTATGTTTCTTCCTTTGTAAGAGTTTTTTGTCTGACTTGTACTCTGAGTAAGATTTGGCCATCCTTTTAGGATTATGGTGTAAGGGTACTTACAGAATAGCAGACTTGTAGGCACATTATAGCAAGAGTTAGAAATTAATTAGAGGCCATGACCATAGGTACCTACAGCCTGGTCTGTAGGTAGTATACTAAATTCAGCTAAAAACCTTGCCGTCTGGTCCCAGCTGTTATCCATCAACTTGACAGGTCAAGCTGACTGAGTTCCCTTTAATTAAGAAGATACGCATTGACTCCAGCACGAGTGAAGGCCTCGTCGTGTTGTGGGAAAGACTGGCCAGATCAAGGACACTTTTAACTCTGCTCGCACCGCATGCACACCCTTCCATCCTTCCCCAAATGATACGGTCCTGCCTGACAATGTGTGATGAAATTCTTGTATTCCATGTAACCAGTCATGTAATAACCTGTTATCAGTTTTGTACTTCTCGTTTGCAAATCATTGTTAAACTGAACTCAATCCTGACTCTGGGCCGATGATTGGAAAACTCAGTTTTCCTGGGCCTGCCGGCATTATGAGTAAAAAATCTGCCTTCCGAACTCCTGGATGCAAAGTGTCTTCCACTGTTCTCTTATCTGCAACAAGGGCCAACACTGTATTAACTATTGTTATCCTCTAATTGTTTTGCTATGACATTTTATTTTCTCAAGAAAGACGAATGCTTTTTAATATTTCACTAATACC
Source organism: Chinchilla lanigera (assembly GCF_000276665.1). Taxonomy (NCBI): domain Eukaryota; kingdom Metazoa; phylum Chordata; class Mammalia; order Rodentia; family Chinchillidae; genus Chinchilla; species Chinchilla lanigera. Next base: position 537,621 of record NW_004955483.1, on the reverse strand, counting down.
TACTTGTATTACATTAAAATAAAAAAGAAAATGTCAGCTGTTATGAATAAATTGAAAAATCAATTTCACTTACTAATAAGAAAGACGAGATAGGAAGACACATAAAGAAAGACAACCAAAAAGTGAGAATGCAGGTGTAAAGCACCTGGGTGATCATTAAGCCCTAGAATGGGAAGCAGGACTCTCTGGGTGCCTCAGCTGCATGCACCTGCACCCACACCTGCACCTGCAGCCCCAATAGAACCAGATCCTTGGTTGCGGCCTTCCTCCTGAGAGTTGACCATCTTGGAAGAGTGGAGAGCGGGGCGGGTGGAGCTTTCCCCGGGGCACGGCCCTCGCCCCCTTCACCTGCCATGTGACTTTGCTAGGGCTTTGCTCACCTGGATGCAGTGGTGTCCTCTCGGGACAGTGGAGTTGAGTTTGCGTTGAACTTTTGAACCCACCAATCACCACTGCCCGCCCCTCCCTGTGGGCGGGGCTATGGTTGCAGCACGCAGTGGAGCGCCCCTACACACAGCAGGGCGGATATATAAAGGCCAGAAGAGCGCTTCACTCCTTTGCTCCCCGCCACTCCTTTGGGGTGTGTTTGTTGGAGATCCTTGCTTACTCCGTTCTTTTCTTTTGTGACGCTGCTGGCCCCTACAAAGTCCCCATCATGGTTAGTGGCGGGGTCGCGGGGTGCTGGGGTCGGGTAGAGGATGCATTGGCAGGGGTGTTGAGACCCGTAGGCAGCAGGTGGGACAGGAGACGGCTCTCCACACCTCCGGCCCTCTCGGGTCCTCCTGGCTCACTGCTGCCAGCCTGGAAAGGTGAGTTCACCTGACCCATCCGGCTTCAAGCTGGAAAGCGCCACACGGGCACTGTCCTGAGTGGCAGTGAAAAGCCTCTCGCTGAGAGGGCACTGGCCCCACGGGCCACCACTGTGCTGCGAGGGGCAGGGAGCTTTCACATTTATCACTAGGACATGGAGAAACTGAAATCGCTCCCTGCATTTGTCTAAGTGGCCTCACCTACCCGCTACCTTAGCCGCCAACCTGGAGGCAGAGGACCCAATGAGTGACTGTACTCACCTCCGGAGCGGGCCATCAGTGCCCTGTGACTCCCTGCCGAGTCCCCTGTGTCCGGCTCTGAGCACTGCCAGTTGGGCAACCCACCTGAGGAGAAGGCAAGCTCCTCCTTTGAAGGAAAGAATGGACTGTCCCTACCTTATCCTGTTTGTCTAGTGTTAATTTAGTAGGATGTTTATAACTTAAAGCTTTCTACTTAAAACCAGGTTTCAGAAACAAACGCATAGAAGGATATTTTCTTGCAAAACCAGAGTAAACTAGTTACTACCAGTATATTTTACTTCAACTTTCAAGAAGCACCAAGTTAAAGACAGGTGGGGTGGTACTTGTATCCCAGCACTGGAACGGCAGAGGCAGGATGATGCCTCAAAGCCAGTCTGTTCTACAAAACTGAGTTCAAGACAGCCTTAACTACATAGGGCGACCCTGTCTCAAAAGAAAAAAAATTGACCCTGTCTCAAAAGAAAAAAATTGGGGTTGCAAGTGTAGTTCATTGATTGAGCACTTGCCTACAATGGACAAGGCCCTGAGTTTGATCCCCAGCACTCCTGAAAAAAATTACACAGATGAGCATTTTCTATATATCTTCCCAGAGGTATTGGAAACAACTAAGACAACACCTATTGAAAGTCTCTCTCAATGTAGTCATTTTAAACAAGTATTCTTGTATCCTGTGTTTTAAAAGAGTATCTTTTTGGTAAAGGACACAGTGAACAGCTGACAGGAGTTTTCAGAGGCTGAGGACAGTTACTGAAAGCATATGTGCCTGGAGCAAATTGCTTTGACTCACCAGGCAAGACCCAAAAGACTGACCTGGTAAAAGCATTCAGAAACAGGGCTGTTGAAAGGGCAGGAGAGTAAAGCAGCACAGCTGTTTATAGGAAAGCACGGGTTCTGTGGGTGATTTTCAAGGAGAGTTGCTACACGTTCAATCAAAATGAGACTGCCTTATTTGTGCCTTACATCGGCTCCACCACCCTCCCCTGTGACCCTTGAGAGTAGAGGACTAACCCTAATGACTTTGGTGCGTTTTAAGACAGGAAATAGCCTGGTGTGGTGTCTCTCAGTCACTGTATTGCCCAAGCTGGATTTGAATTTGTACTCTTCCCAGCCTCAGGCTCCCAGAGTACTGGAATGACTTGCCCAGATAGACAAAGAAAAGGTAAGATTGTAAACCAGGTGTGGTGGTACACACCTGTAATCCCAGCACTGGGGATGCTGAGGCAGGAAGAGCCTGTGAGTGTGAGGCCAAGACCTGAGGAAAAAGAGAACAGATTGTTGGCTTGGGGTTTTTGGGTGTTTTCAGACGGGATCTTGATATATGTTTATATGCTGGCCTTGAACTGGTGATCTTCCTGCCTGAACCACCCAAGGGCTTGAATTCCTGGCACTTACCACCATGTGTGGCTAAGATTTCTGGTAACGAGGTGGTTCGCAACTCTTCTCAGATACAATACTGTGTTTGCTTGGACTTAACCTGGGTCCATCATGGACAGAGGGCTGGTTCTTGCCAGTTTCTGTGCTTGTAGTTTCCAGAGTTCAGATAAAGATAAACCTGAGGCAACAGTAAATAGTAAAGGACTCTCTAGGTCAAACAGCTTCTGTTCTCCACAGCCTGAGAGCAGGGCTAATAGTCACAGGAAGTCCTGAGTTGCGAATGTAGTCAGGAACCTCAATTGTTTCATGGGAAGCATATGTGTAGAGGTGATGATCATTAATCAGAGGTAGTAAACAATGGGTCATGAAACTAGGACCTTCAAGAATGGAGCTGTTGTTCAATTTTCATTTTTTCTTTTACTTTTTGAGTAGGGGCTTTCACTACTTGCTATGCTCCCCGTGTAGGGTTTGGACTTGTGGTCCCCCACCCTCAGCTTTGCCAGCATTTTGGATTATAGGCATGTGCCATATCACCTGGCAAAATGTTCTTGAATTGGTTTCTTATTGGCTAAGCTTTTAAAAACTCAAAACCTAGCTGGGTGTGATGACACAGGCCTGTAACTCCAGGCCTGAGGCAGGAGGATCCCTGAGAATTAGAGGCCAGCCTGGGCTACACAGTGAGACCCTGCCTAAAAAAAAATAAAAATAAAAAAAAAATAAATTTAAACAGAAAAGGTGTGGTGATGCCTGCCTATAATCCTAGTGCTCCAGAGACTTAGCCTGGACAATTGTGAATTTGAGGCCAGCCTGCACTGCATACCAAGTTCAAAGCCTAGCTAGCAAAGCCCTCTCTCAAAAACGACTTGAAAATACTATTTGGGGAAAATAATAATATTTATGGAAGTTTTTTAAAAGTTCTTGGCCAGTCTCCAACGTGGCTTTGGGATTTGAACCCGGGGATTTTCACATGCTAGGCAACGTGCTGAGTCTCACACGGCAATCTTTTGGCCTGTTTCTGAGGACCTAAGTTAATGTGGCCATGTTTATAAATAAAAGGAAAACAAGTATTCCCTACACCTGTTATATCTTTGCAATTGTGGAATTTCAAGTATTCTACAGTAGCCTAGCATGATAGTACATACCTGTAATCCCAGCTATGCAGGAGGCTGAAGCAGGAGGATCACAAATTCAAACCCAGTCTGGGCAACGAACGTAGCAACCTAGTGAGACAAGAACCAGTTTCAAAAAAGAAAAGCCGCTGGGGATAAAGCTCAGTACAGTTTCTGGATTCAAGGCCCACTACTGAGATGAAAAATCTACAGTACTGGAGATAAATGTACATTTTTCTGTGAAGCAGCTAATTTCTTAAACTATTACAGTTAAATCTTGGTAATCCTTTTCACCTTTATTAACATACCATCCCTCCAAGGTTTGATGGTGGCCAGAAATGGCCTGTAATTCCATTACTCCTGGGAGGCTGAGATAGGAGGATCACTGTGAATTTGAGGTCAGCTTGAGCTACATAGTGTGTTCAAGGCCAGTCTGAACTACTTAGCAAGACACTGTCTTAAAAAACACATACAAAAAAAATGAAGAAAGAACGTTCTTCCTCAAGATTTGATTCTTTAAAGTAGCAAGATTCTTTCACTGGGTTGAAAGCCTGCTCTGACCATACTTTTGAAACTACAGCTAACTGCTGCTTGTCTCGCATTTTCCCCATAAGTCATGGCTAGAGTTGCTGGTTTAAACTGGTTCTCAAGACAAAGGAAGAAGCTCTTGTAAAGAATAGCATTAAAGAGGTACCAGAATGTATTCAGGAATTACACAGTCACACAAAGAATGACTCAGCCCTGGAAGGGAGAATTTTATATTAGTTTAAGGAGTCAGCAGGCGTGTTTCCTAGGAGCTGGGGGAAATTGGAATTGTGTTGCTAATAAGACAGCTTGTTCCATTCTAAACTGCAGAAACCTGAAGTTGATCTGGGGCTACAAAGCAAGGGTTCTGCTGTGCATGGAAGTTCACCAGTATATCTGGTCTTTCAAAGTGTGTCTTTCCAAATTATGTCTTCAGTGAAGATTTCACTTCAGCCAGTACTGTGGGTCAGATCCAAGAGGTATTCTGTCAGTGAGCTACATCCTCAGCCTTTTTATTTTTTGAGACAGTCTCACAAAATTCTTCAGCTGGCCTTGAATTTGTGATCCTCCTTCCTCAGCCTCGAGAGTAGCTGGAATTATGGGCATGTGTGAGCTATACCCAGCTTCTACAAAGAATTTCACTTGTGATAATCCTGGGACAAGAGTGGCCTCTAGAAAGTGGTTATCTGTCTTTGAAGGCTAGTTAGTTGTCTGGGTATGACATTACTTATCTGATGCATCATACTGACCTTTTTCTTTCTTCCTCCCACAGCATGAGTGCATCTCCATCCACGATGGCCAAGCTGGTGTCCAGATTGGCAATGCCTGCTGGGAGCTCTACTGCCTGGAACATGGCATCCAGCCAGATGGCCAGATGCTAAGTGACAACACCACTGTGAGTGGAGATGACTCCTTCAGCACTTTCTTTAGTGAGACGAGTGCCAGGAAACGTGTGCCCAGGACAACGTTTGTGGACTTAGAACCCACAGTCATTGGTTTGTGTACCATGGTATTTGCCAGGGTGCTGGGACTTGAGTGTGGCCTGAGGGCTCTGTTGACGCCCCAGGCTTGAGTAGGCCCCTGCAGGTTTTTAGTAATGGGCCTTGGGTCTGTCCTCTTCCAGATGAAGTGCGCACTGGTACCTACCGCCAACTCTTCCATCCCAAGCAGCTCATCACAGGCACGGAAGATGCTGCCAATAACTATGCCCATGGGCACTATACTGTTGGTAGGGATATCATTGACCTGGTCTCAGAGCGAGTTAGGAAACTGGTAAGCACAGCACTTTTAACATTTTAAATTGGGGTTAGAGTTTTCTCTTCCAGCATTTTGTTTTTGCTTGTTGAGACAGGATCTCATCTTGTAGTCCAAGCTGACCTTGAACTCATGATCCTCTTGCCTCAAGCTCCCAAGTGCTGGGATTACAGGCATGTACCACCATGGCTGACCAAACTATGAGAATCATTCCTTGTAACTAAAATGACAGGCTGGATGGTCTCTACACTAAGTGGCCTGTAAATCAGATGGTCCTGGTTATGGGACAACTGCCACAAAGGGCTCATACTTGTGCTGCCTTGGGCAGTTGTGCTCATTCCTTCAGTGAGGGCAGTTTACCTGGTGTCAAAATGAGAACAGAGAATCTGTAAAAATTTCATAACATTTAAGACCATTAAGCCTCCTTGCTTCCAGGTGAGACTTCAACACTTTGAGGTCATTTTAATTACATTGAGTAAGTGGCTACTCCTATGTGGTAGCTGATTGATCACTCAGTTTTTAACAGTCTGGGCCCGTGCCCCACGTTAATAAAGTTCAGAGCTGGGTTGAGCTCAGAGGTAGCACTTTCTGGCATGGGCAAGGCGCTCAGCCCACCAGGAAAAAAAAGTGCAGACTCCAAGGAACCAGTGTAACTATATACAAGCTGCTAAGTCAGAAAGCAGAGACCTCCAACAAAGCTGAGTGTGGAAAAGGAGTCAGGACCTTCTTTAGGACGGAAGAGGGTATCAGCCATTGAAATTTTGATGTTTTGAGGTGCAGTTACAGAGCAGCAGTTGCTGGGCTTTTATCAGGGCAGTGAGCTGGCTCTGTGGCAGAAGAGTTTCAGGCAACTTCTTTCCCATCAGGATGGTTGGTAAATGTGGTGTTTGGATCATTTTGATTACGAGCTTGGCAATCCGGTGACCTGCTCCCTATGCATTGGGCAGCTTGTAAGTAATTAACCAAAAATCAAGTGTGAAGGTCTGGGTAGAGCAGCTTGTCAGGAGAATTGCACCCTGAGCCCAGGCACAACTGGTGTGTTCTGAAAAGAATGGCTTTGCCATTCTTGGCCTCATACTTTCCTCAGATGTTTATCACAGGCTTCCCAGGAAACTGGGTTAATGGTACTTACACTGGCAAATCAAGCTTCAGCAGCAAGCACTGACTTGGAAATCAGGGACCTGCTTTTAGGGGCAAATACAGTGAAAGCCATCTAGGGTTCAGAGGGGGAAATCATTGAGTGTCAGAAAAATTGAACTCATTCTTGGGGTTATGAGTGCATTCCCAGGACCCTAAAGGGATGCAGTGGTAGACATGGGGTCTGCCCTTCATGTGAGTCTCATGGTCACTGAATGTGGATCCACAGGATAGGTACACTGAGGGATCAATACAGAGTATTGATGAATCTCTAAGCACCTTTGAGAAGACAGGGTTGTCACCAGGTACTTAGAATTTAAAGGTCAAAATTCATCCTTTGAGCTGGGCATGGTGGCGCATGCCTGTATCCCAGCACTTGGGAGATGAGGCACATGATTGCTGTGAGTTTGAACCCAGCCTAGACTAAATAGCAAGATTCTGCCACAGAACAATAATAAAAAGTTATCTCTTGAGTAGCAGTTGGTTAGCCAGATAGCCCAGTTGAATAATAGAAAACTCCAAGGATGTGAGGTCTGGTAGAACTCTGTAGGAAAATCAGCTTGTCTAAATGTCACACCTATTACAAGTCTACTGAAGCTTTCATCAGATATCTCAACACTAAAATCAACTCTTCTTTTACAGACTGAACATTGTAAAAATCTGCAGGGCTTCCTGGTTTTTCACAGTTTTGGCGGCGGCACTTGCTCTGAGTTCACCTCCCTGCTGATGGAGCATCTCTCTGTTGAATATGGCAAGAAATCCAAGCTGGAGTTCCCAATCTACCCAGCCCCTCGCTTGTCCTCCGCAGTTGTAGAGCCCTACAACTCCATCCTCACCACCCACACCACCATGGAGCACTGCAATTGTGCTTTCCTGGTGGACAACGAGGCTATCTATGACATCTGCTGTAGAAATCTCGATATCCCGCGCCCCTCCTTCCCTCACCTGAATCGCCTTGTTAGCCAGGTTGTGTCTTCCATCACCGCTTCCCTCAGATTTGATGGAGCCCTGAATGTTGATCTGACAGAATTCCAGACCAACCTGGTGCCCTATCCCCGCATCCACTTCCCTCTGACCGCATATGCCCCTGTCATCTCCGCGGAGAAAGCCTACCACGAACAGTTTTCTGTAGCAGAGATGACCAATGCCTGCTTTGAGCCAGCCAACCAGATGGTGAAATGTGACCCTCGCCATGGTAAATACATGGCTTGCTGCCTGTTGTACCGTGGTGAAGTGGTCCCCAAAGGTGTCAGTGCTGCCATTGCCACCATTAAGGCCAAGCACAGCATCCATTTTGTGGGCTGGTGATCCCTGGCTTCAAGGTTGGCATTAATTACCAGCCTCCCACCGTGGTCCCTGGTAGAGACCTGGCCAAGGTACAGCAGGCTGTGTGCCTGCTGAGCAACACCACAGCCATCGCTGAGGCCTGGGGCGCCTGAACCACCAATTTGATCCGATGTATGCCAAGCATGCCTTTGTTCACTGGTATGTGGGTGAGGGCATGGAGGAAGGGGAGTTTTCTGAGGCCCGGGAGGACCTGGCTGCCCTCGAGAAGGATTATGAGGAGGTTGGAAGACATACTGCTTAGGGGAGAAGACGATGAAGAGTATTAATATTTCTACT
>NW_004955483.1:526637-528427 GCF_000276665.1 Chinchilla lanigera | reverse complement strand
AGTTTGGGTTTTGTAAAACTGCAGAATGAATTCTAGGAACAACAGAGGTTAAGAGCAGCAAGAATTTATTGAGGAAAAGAGAGCTGCTAAGAGGAACAGAAGTGAGCCCGGGGAAGTGGGTCGTCCCTGGACCCTGCTGCTTTCTCAAGGGAGTTTCACTGAGCAAAACCACAAGGTGAGGTGGCTTCAAGGTGGGAGAGAATTATAACCAATGAACAAGATTACAAGTACAGTCCCTTAGATAATATTGATCCAAAGGAAGAATCACAGGATGAGTGTGAAGAGGGATAAAACTGTGGTCAACCAGTGAGATTACAACAAGTGCAGTCACTTGGGTAATACTGATTAAATGGGGATCAAATGGGGAAGCAACCCTTTTGGAAGGGGTGGGTTAAAGTTTTGGTCCCCCCCTCCAGGTAAGTGATGGCTATTTAGAATATGAATCACTGCTGTTCCTCTCTAGTGGAAGTACCTGAAGGAGTAGCTCCTCTTTATCTGGAAGCCAGGCCTTCAGTGAATGTGCCTGGAGCCACAGTCATCTTCTGCACTGGACTTTCAAGGGCTCAGCCCTTCCTGAGTCCCTACAATATTTCTAAATAACTTAGCTCTCTATAATCCTTCTGCCTCTGGGCTTTGGCATGCTGTTTTCTCCATGCGGAATACTTTCCCCCAGGGCTTCCTATGGCTTGCTCCCCCACGTGGTGACTGTGGGGACTTTGTCTTTTGTTCACGTCTGGGGCTGTATCACCTACAACAGTGACTGCCTGCCACCTAGTGCTTTTGCCTCTTTGATAAATGTTGAATTAATGAACTAATGAGTGAATGAATGGCTGAAAAAGGAATGCAGCCTCCAGCATAGGCTCAGATGGGAGAAAGTACACCTGCCTTTCTGAGGTAGAAGGAAAAAGGTCAGGAGAGGCAGTGGCAAGTTGTGGGACAGGAAGTCAAAACCTGCCTGTGTCCTTTCTCTGTGTTGAAGCAGATACTTACCATCTGCAACTTGGGGAAAGGGGAATAACAACCACATTCACTATAGTAGCCATGTACTTTGCATCCTGTACCCGGTGTCCCCACACCTTGTATCATCCCTTCACAGTGGTCAGAGAACCACGCATAATCAACTCAATTTTTAGGTAAGGAAAAATAACAAGAAGAGAAGGAAGCTGAAAGAGCACAGCAAACAAGGGTTTCCCAGGTCCAAGGAGCAGGCAGAGGCAATGGGCACAGATGCTTGAGGTGCACCAGGGGCCTTGCACATGGTGCCAGGGAGTATCCGGACGCCACAGAATAGGAGGACTGCATGTGCATGCCTGCAGGGAGCAAACAGTCCAGGGGAGTGAGACTGTATATTTTAGACCAGTGCTTCTTCAGTTGGGCTACGTAAAAACTCTGACTGTAGCATACAAAAATTGTCAGGTGTGGTGGTGCATGCCAATATCCCAGCACTCAGGAGGTTGAGGCAGGAAGATTGCTGTGAATTTTCAGCCAGCCTGGGCTCCATAATGAGTTCAAGGCCAAGCTGAACTACATGGATGTAGTGGGATGATATGGGAAAGAAAAACCAATGCCATTTTGTATTCTAATGCCATTTTAAAGCTTAAATTTCTGTTTCCTTAAGTTTCTTTCTTGTAAATGTTGTCATAGTTACCTAACCCGATTGCACCCCATGCTCTGTCATTAGACTCTTGTCCCCTATGTAAAATGTCAAACACCTTTGTTCCATTGTCACAAGCTGAGCCCATGCTTTATAGTCTTTGTATAGCTGCACTAAATCGTATCAGTACCACCCC
>NW_004955483.1:499749-501692 GCF_000276665.1 Chinchilla lanigera | reverse complement strand
AGAGACAGACAGCACAGATGTAGGCAGGCACTCTGCATGTTACTCACTGGGGAGGTTTTCTAGGAGCCTTGAAATCACCTGCAGATATTTGGGTTTAAAAGGCCATGCCCTGGGCGTTTTTGCACGCCTGTTGTCCCAGCACAATAGGAGGATGAGGCAGGAAGGCAATAGTTCAAGCCGACCCTGGGAAAGTCAGGAAGACCTTACCCCAAAACAATATGAGAAGGGCTGGGGATATAGCTCAGTGCAAAGATACTAGACACAACCCTAGTACCACATGCACACACACACAAAACCATGCCTCAGACAGGAGACCGATAGTGCTGGCAGAGAGGCAGAGGCAGACCCCTGAAGGGCCACACTCTCTAGGGATATGTAAGAGACTGAAAGTTTATATTCAGAAGGCCCTTGTCTGAATCTTGCCCAAGGCAGATGGAGAGGAGTCTCCCTGAGCACCTGGAATTGCAGTGCACACTGGATCCCCTGAAGCCCCAAGCAAAAATGTGAAGTGCTCTGGATGGCACAGTACATAGCAGACAAAAGTGCAAAGCCTCCCTGGAGGGCTACATTTTAAAGACAGGCCTCAGTTTCCAAAGATGATTAGTTCATAATTTAAAAAAGTGTTTGTCAAAACTTAGCAAAATCTTGGGTTTTCCCTTTCTGCTTACACTCAAAATGTTTTAAACATGAGAGCACAATGGGAAAAGAAACCATGGGAGAGTCTGCAATCAAATGGTTCTACTATTTTTAGTTTTGAAAGCGCCAAGAGGGAAAAAAGAAAATAAGCCTGTCAGATTTTATTTAGATTAAAATAGTCTATTTATTATCTGACCAGATGCTCAGTGTCCGCTGAAGGCCAAAGAATTTTTACAACGAGTACTGATCTCGCCCATACATTACCCTGTCCCTTTCTGCACTTCAGCTGTTTCTTTAATCCAGCCTGGTCTAACTGGAATACAAAGGGAATAGGAAAAACTTGTTTTAAACTAACAAACTGCCTGGCTCGTCTACAAAGATTTAAGCTTGAAGGCAGGCTTTTTGTTTGTTGTGCTGAACCCCAAAAGACTGTTAAGATCATAAATCTTCTAAGGGTGTTGTGCAAGTAGATTCTAGGTCTCACAAAAAAGGCAACCTACAAAACACAATCCCAGCAGATGTTATCAAGCATCATATATATGGCACGCTTTCGTCAACCCTGTTAATAAAAGCATAAAAAAGAAAGCTTTAACCTCAACAGGATAAACAGACTAATACTGTATTTTCACGAACTCACTTAAATAGTGTTTATTTCTATTCAGGTCACACGAGTAACGTTTACAAAGAGCTGGTGATTTGTCTAATAAAATAATTGCTACTAAAATAACTTGGACATAATCTCATCTATGAGATAGTTTTGAGAATGCTAAATACTTTGTAAGTAAAGGGTCAGAGCCATCTAAAGAACTGCAAATACCCAATTCCAGGTTTTAAAACTTGGATTAAGAAAACAGCTGTTTTGGGGAGAGATGTTAAAAAAAAAATCCCAATGTAGTTTTTTTTTTTTTTTTAATTTTAAACTATAAAGGGAACAAACTCCCTGAGAAACCAATATAGTTTTAAAAAGACGAGTATTACCTCAGTTAAAAAAAAACAAAAACAGCTTTCTAGGTCTCTTTAGATGTCCTCGGGCAAGCCCTTTAAAGACAAGAAAAAAAGGACATTAACAAAACCCACTGGGATGCCACCGTGGGCAGGATAATCTATTCGGCTGTGAGGCAAAAAGAACGAAGATTCCATTTCCACGAAAGGTTATGTTTCAGAGCAAACGGGGACGAGGGTTAAAGAATCCGGCATTTCCACATCTACTTCATTAGCAGGCTAAGGGATCCAAGCTCCCAGGAACTCCACTCACTGCTGTGCCCTAGTTCACGTCCGGATTTGTTTGCCCCGCTTACATCACAAGT
>NW_004955483.1:492636-498359 GCF_000276665.1 Chinchilla lanigera | reverse complement strand
GGCTCAGGAATGGGAATGACCGGGCTATGGGGTGGTTCAGAAAGGTTTCAAGTGACGGGAAAGGAATGTGCCGTGACCCTGTGTGGTGGAGCTGTGCGTTCCCAGAGCATCCACCTCCAACACTGGAGTGTGAGTCTGGCAGTGCCCAGGTCCTGGGGCCCTTTAGTGTACGCAAAGCAACCCTCTGTTAAAGTTACTTTTGAAGTGTTTTGTAGTAATGCTGCTGTACTGTTTACAATTTTAAAATACATTTGGTTTAGACGTTGTACAGAAGCATGAGAAGTTTATACTGTTGTTTGTACTTAAATAATAAAGATAACTCCGTGAGGTGAGGCCAAAAGTATTTTTTTCCTTTCAAATGAACCTCGTGTGTATGTTACCTGTTGCAAGCCCAAACTCTTAAAACAGCAGTCATTTGTTATCTCTCTGTCTTTGTGCAGGTTGGGAATTCTTGGGAACTAAGTTTTGTTTTGGAGTCTTTCATTTTAAGAAGTTACAGGCAGATGGCAGCTGGCGCTGCAGACATCTGAAGCTTGGACTGGCTGGAGAATCCACACGCTAGATGGCTGGCTTACAGGCAGACCCTCGTGAAGCCTTAAGAAGCGTGCTGGCGCTTCTGTGTTGGCCTGTCACACAGAGCAACTGTCATTCCCTGTGGAGTAAATACCTGGAGGCGAGGATCAGTAGCAGCCATCTTAAAGGCGCAAATATGAGAAGACATTACTGTTTCTCCACAGTTTGGAGTCTGTACGGGCCTTACATGCTCTCCAAGGATCCTGAAGACAGGAAGGAACACTTTCTTTTTTGCGGGAAACGTGAAATTAAAAGATTAGTCACTGTGGCTCTTGAGCAGATGTTACCAAGACCTTCATGCCTTTCTCAGGCGTTGTATATACAATATTGCCATAAGGTAGGAGACTATATAATGTCTACAAATTTCTTGTTAAAATTTTCTGTGGAAACTACACTGACTTGCTTATTACATTGAAAGAAACTGTCAAGAGTAATACTGGGTTGTCATAGAGTATACTGTTTATGCTAAGAAAGGAAGTAATGGCCTTTTGATATCCACACATTTTCATTTTGTGAACAGATATTGAAATGAGCTGAGTATGGTGGCAGATACATGCGGTCCCAGGTACTTGGGAGTCTAAGGCAGGAGGATTGCAAATTCAAGGCCACTCTGGGCAACTTGGCAAGAACCTGCCTCAAAAACAATTTTTTTCAAGGGTTAGGTGTGAAGCTTAGTGGTAGAGCACTTTCCCTCGCATGCAAGAGGCCCTGGTGTGGACATCAGCACTTCAAAAGAAAGCAAATGAGCTAAAAGAGAGATCATACCTAATTTTGTCAGATCTGTTCATTAACATATTTAACCAACATCGATTATATGCCGGTCACTTTTGTAGTGCTCTATATACATGAATGAATGAAACAAAGCCCTGTCCCGTTTGGATGGAAATGAGATGAAGATTGTAAAGAAATAAATTTGACTAGCATGTTAAAAGGTAACTGTTATGAACGACAAAAGTAGAGCCAGGAAAAAAAAAAAAAAAAAAAGTAGAGCCAGGTTAAGGGGACTGTGAGTGTGTGACTGACGTGGGGAAAAATTTAGTTTTAGTAGAGCTTTATCAAGTTGGTCAGCTATAGTAGTCTGTATGTTATTAAAACTCATTGAATGTCTATAATCCTGGCATTCAGGTGGCTGAGACAGGATCACTACAACTTTGAGGCCAGCCTGGGCTACTACATACAGTGAATTTAAGGCCAACCTGAACTACACATTGAAACCCTGTCTCTGCAAAAAAAATTTTAAAAGTCTCCCTAAAGGAGAAGGGTATAACTCAGTGGTAAAACGCTTCCCTAATATGAGAGGCCCAAGTTGCATCCCCAGAAGTGCCCCACATACAAATTTATTGATGCTGAAACTCAGGTAGGTACCTGAAATAGCAGTACTGTGAATTTATTGTAACCCTTATCTAGAAATTAGGATTTGTGTTGAATTTTTAATACACCAAATTGACTCAGTTTTGTCTTCTTAAAATTATTTATAATGCTTGAGTTGCCAATAAAGAAGTTTAGTTTTAAACTAAATATTTTGATCATGTTTATAACTTTTAGTTGCTGCATTTATAGCTAGAGAGAGTTGGTAAACTTTGTCCTCAAAAAGAACTGGTTGAAGGTGGAGCCTAAAGGGTTGATGGATAGCCATATGAGATGTAATGGGAAAAAAAGTGAATGGTTAGATTTTTAAAAATTTTATTGCACTAAAAGATACATTGCCATTAATCCCCCTCTGTATGAACACACTTATCCCATTATTCCTGCCACTTTCTGAAGCAGTTCTGAAAGTTTTCTTTTATGCATGTCTTTAGTTGCACTGCCCTAGCTGCCTCAATGGGCTAAACTGATTCAAAACATTTCCCTTTCATAGTCATGTTGAGTTTGACTTTGGGGAAGAGCCAGAAATCAAATAATGCCAGATCTGGTGAATATGATAGATGAGGACACACTGTAATGTTTTTATGAGCCCAGTTTTCATTGGATGGCACTAGGCAGTATCATTTACCATATTTTTAATCTCACCTTGTAAAGACACAAAAGAGAACTTCCAGAACCTCTCCAGAAAGTAGCAAGAACAATGGGAGAAGTGTGTTCAATGCAAGGGGAAGTCTTTTGAGTGGGATGAATGACAAAGTATCTTTACTATAATAAATTTTTACAAATTTAAACATTTGCTGTATATTTTGATCACATATTATAGTCCGAAATACATCCTAACTCCACTGGTAGGAACTGGTGTTCATGAAACAAATAGAAATACAGTACTACACTGATCCTGTCCTTAATTGTAAATGTCTACGTTGCCTTGGTAGCTTTCACAGAAATTTCACCTGTGGTGAAATTTTCGCCTTATATCCTTAGCATATAAGAATAGTCATGAGAATAAGAAAATGTTCTTAGCTAAAAGAAATGGAAATGCACAAAGAAAATGATAAACATCTTGAGAATCAGTCCTCTTTTATATTTCCTTTCTTGGTTTAGTGTATATTTTCTTGTGAAGGGCTGTTTTGTTTTGGGATTTAACCCAGGGCCTTTGCATGGAATTATATCCCCACACCTCCTCTCTTCTTTTGGAGACAGGGTCTCCCTAAGTTGCCCAGGCTTGGTTCAGACTTGCAGTCTTTCTGCCTCAGCCTCCCAGACTGCTGGGATTCCAGGCATATGCAGCACCACTGCACCCAGCCTTATAGTTCTTTTGGACGGGGGTTCCTGAGTTTTTTTGTTCCCATCCGCTCTAAATTTGTGATCTTTCCATTTATTCTCAACTTTTTTTTTTTCTTTTTGGCTTTTTTCTCCGGTACAGGGAACTGAACTCACGACCTTGGGCTTGCCAGGCAGGCGCTTTTGCCGCTGAGCTAAATCCCCAGCCCCCTATTCTCAACTTTTTATGGAGTTTTGACACTGTAATTAACTGAGTTTAACAACACCTCTCACTTCCTTTAATGCTTTTCATGTCAAGATGGGGTTTTTTTATTTTGTTTTTAAGATTATGTTTAGTAGTTGAGAATTTTAAGACAACTTTGGTTATCTTAAATATCTTTACTTAATAACCATGATTGTACTAGAAAACCCAAACATTGCCAAAACTACAGTAGAACAACATGAGTCACTGTACTTAGGACCATTATGGATTTTGTTGACTGATCAAGCAGGAAGGTGTTTGAGGACTTGTTGCATGTGCCGTGTGTAACATGTAACATTCTTCTCTGTTTCCTGTTTCTTGCCCCTCGCTTTCCCCGGTGTGTAGGAGGCCCTCTTCATCACTCGCTTTAGTCCTCCGAGCCGTGGCATTCACGTGAATAAGCAGTGGTAGAAGCCTGTGGAACAGCTCATCTTACCAGAGGTGCGTGGTGCTGCCCGTCGGAGGAGGGTGGGTGCTGGCCGGGATGGGAGAGGAGGGAACCAGCTGTGGATATACTAAAGTGCAGTGCTTGCATTTCTACATCCAGAGAACTTCACCATCCCTCAGTGGGTCAGACCCTGTGTTTTGAAAGTATTTGTGTCACTGTGATTTATTGGAACTGTGTGACAGTTTCAGTGAGAAAGGGTAATATTAGATACTGACTGACAGACCAGTTACAAGCCATTTGGTAAATCATATAGTTTCCTTATCTAAAGAATAAAAAAAAATCAGTCTAGACAGGAGACAGGTCCCATTTTTAAGTTAAATGAAACTTCTCTGAAGGGTGAACAGTTAGGGTGAGGCCTGAAAACACATCCATCACCTTCTGGGCCTCTCTCAGTCCAGTCTAGGTACCTGGTGATCACCTCACATGGTTAGTGCCCCCACTGGTTCTGGAGTGACACTGCAGTGTGGTTATAGGGCATGGCAGAAGCTGGCATGAACGGATTTTTTCATGCATCTGCTTCAGTCCCTGCAGCCTATTTTGGTCTAGTCTGAGTACATTCCTGAACTCAGTGCTTTGGAACCTACAGAGTCATAGACATCTCTGAGATTTACTTTAGATCAGCTCTAGAGCTCATCCTACAACACCAAAGCTGAGCAGAGATTTGGAAATTAGACTATTAACCAGCCTTTCCAACTAACCAGAGTCTTCGTGCAACAACAGAACTGCATTCCAAATCTACGTTTTTTGATCTGTATGCTAGGAGATTTTTTTTTTTTTTTTTTTTGGCACCGGGTGATCTATATGCTATAGGTTTAAGAGTACAAATTGTTAAAACTAATGTGCTAGTTCTGTGACTATCAAAAGGATTTCTCTTTCACTTATATATGAGCTTCCATTTGAAAACATGTTTATCCAGACGTGGTGGTGCACCCCTGTAATCCCAGCACTTGGGAGGCTGAAGCAGGAGGATCACCACGAGTTTGAGGTTAGCCTGGGCTACATAGTGAGTTGAAGGACAGCTTAACTACATAGCAGGGACCTGGCTCAAAAAAAAAAAAAAAAAAAAATTAAAAATTACAACATCTTTGGCTGGGTGTGGTGGTGCATGCCTGTAATCCCACACTTGAGAGGCTGAGGCAGGAGGATGGTTGCGAGTTCGAGACAGTCTGGGCTACAAAGTGAACTCAAGGCCAGTCTGAACTACATAGCAAGACCTTGTCTCAAAAAGCAAAAAGGAAAAAAAAAAAAAAAAGAGAGAGAGAGACACAATAGGAGAGCGCAGGGCCCTGCGCCCTGCCGAGTGCCCTGCTTCCCGACCGGGGCTTCGCCTGCTCACTCCTTCGCTGTGTAGGGGAGGTGGACATCAATGTTAGCAAATTCAGGGCTGAGGGTTTAGCTCAGCGGCACAGCGCCTGCCTGGCAAATGCAAGGTTGTGAGTTTGATTCCCAGTACTGAGGGAAAAAAACCCCAAACCCCTCCCCCGCAAAAAAAGCAAAACAAAGCGAACTCACAGCAGTCCCTGTGGCGAAAATATCATCTGAAACATTAAGGAGACAACTGATTTTGGAATAAGAGATCTGGAAAAGTTGGAGAAGATAAAGTATATTCAGTAGTATCCTTATCAGAAGGCCAACAAAAGAGGAAATGCACAACTTTGAGGATGAGTTAATGTGTCCCATTTGTTACACTATATTTGAAGATCCTTGTATACTACCATGCTCTCATACATTTTGTAGAAGTTGTTTGGAAAACATTCTTCAGGTATCTGGTAATTTTTGTATATGGAGACCTTTAAGAATTCCACTCAAGGG
>NW_004955483.1:487845-489941 GCF_000276665.1 Chinchilla lanigera | reverse complement strand
CAGGCTACTTTGTGCCCATGGTGCTGGAGAGTGAGCCCAGGGCCTCTGCATGCTAGACATGTGCTCTGACCCTGAGCAGCGCTCCAGTCCTCCTCTCCATGTTGTAAATGAAACATCTTTATTCAGTTGAGTCACCAGTGACCTAAAGGTCCTTTGTCACAAATGTTTGTTTATAATTAGGTGCTATTAGAAATAAACTTCAGAAACACAGGAATATTCTATGTGGTATAGAACTGTTTTTAAAATTCACCATTCTTTGACCTAATGAAATTTTTTCTAGATTTCATGTATTAAGATTTGTCAGATGACTAGTTCCCTAGCATGATTCAGCTTTTTTTATCAGTACTAGGAATCGAACTCAGGACCTCTAGCTTGCCAGGCAGGCACTGTGCCCCTGAGCTATATTCCTGGCCCTAACTTATGCATTTTTAAACAGACTTGTACAAAAACTCATGGTGTAAAATGAATGAGTCAGTTCTGTTGTTGCCTTTAGATAGTTTTTGATGTCTGGATAAGTCAGGTCGTTGTCCTGTTCCTTCCATGTAATCATTTGTAATAGTTTAATTGCCAAGATGAAAATGTTTTGGTGTCATAAATGTTTTTTCATAAAAAGGAGACCATAATCTATCTTGAGAGTAATATAAATAGCAGCATAAAGTGCATATTGTGTAACGGAGTTCTATGTAAGAGACGTAGGTATGACACACAGGGCAAGGTTCAAGTGGGTAACAGATCTGGCAGGCTGACCTGAATAATGCCTAAGAAGCTTCTGTTCATATATATGTTTTAGTCAAGCCAGATTTTTGCCATTGTGTTCTTTTTCCTTTAGCTTCTAAACTCAGCTTGGGTGGGCTGGGAGCATGGCTCAGTGGTAGAACACTAGCCCAGCATCCACGAGACCCTGGCTGGTTCTGTCCCCACACCAAAAAATAAAATGTCAACCTGATGCTTCTCTCTGTTATGCCACTTAGTAAATGCCACGCAAAGGCCATAGCTGATAGCAGGGTCGAGTGAGAGCAGACACTCTCGGGGTTGGAGGAGCAAGTCCCGGAAAGCTGTGTAGGCGGGGCAGATGCAGCTCTGGGTCCCAGTGTTAGTGATGCTGCCACCTTGTGGTTTCCCAGCAAGTCCCATGACCTACCTGTCTGTCTCCTGCCTGCAGGACTGTGGAAACAACCAGCTTCAGTTTGTTGCTAAAGACAGATGACTACTGTTACATAGACTTGGAAGCTATCTTTAATAGAATTACCCAGAAGAATCTGGATGGGCCTAACTTTTGGTGGGGAAAGTAAGTAAAACATGGGTAACCACTAGTATTCATGTACCTGATCACACGTAATTAATTTAGAATCAAATGTTCAAGTCATCTTTCCATGAAAAAGCAGTTGAGATAAGAAATTTCCTATTAGACTCCTCTTCTTACTATTATGCTACAGTGAGAAAGGAACTTCTATTAATGGAAAGTCTCAGGCTGATGTAATAGAAAAAAGATGTGGCGTTTACCTTCGTGCTGTGGAAATAAGTGCTGCTGAGAAGCTGCTGTGTGTTTTGTGTTAGAATGAGTGTGTGACAGGCTCTGAGGCCATTTTCTTTTCTATTTTGGGGGTGGGGGTGGCCGCAGCCCGGTACCGGGAATCTGAACTTGGGACCTCATGCTTGCCAGGCAGGCACTGCCCTGCTGAGCTGTATCCCTGGCCCCTCTGCAGCCATTTTCTGTACTGCTTCAGGAACACTGCTGAGTTAGTTAGTGGTTTAATGGGTGTGTCTGTCTGTACTTGAAAACAGCGTAATCTGTTACTTTCCATTCAGAAATTTTTATTTATTTTTTAAAAATTTTTGCGTGTTTTTGAGACAGTGTCTCGCTATGCAGTTCAGGCTGGCCTTGAGTTCACTTTGTAGCCCAGGCTGGTCTCGAACTTGCAGTGATCCTCCTGCCTCAGCTTCCTCAGTGCTGGGATTACAGGCGTGTGCCACCATGCCCGGCGCCATTCAGAAATTTTTCAGAGCACTTAATGTACTAGTCTTCTATACAAAATATTTCTAGGTAGATGGTAATTCCTTTCCATAAAGGAATGTTTTCCTCCTGCTGTCCTGCT
>NW_004955483.1:483776-487235 GCF_000276665.1 Chinchilla lanigera | reverse complement strand
AGCTCTGCGTTAGTGGGACCCACTGTCTGGCTGGTTCACTGTTAGCACTGGGAGTTTACAGCATGTGAAGAGGGAGGGCTGTCTGCCTGCTGCATTGTCTTCTCTCACCTTGCCGTGGGGTCCTTTCGTCAGTGGTCACTGACTCTTACTGGTGTATCTGGCTTAATCCACCTTTGCCTTTTCCTACTAGATCAACAACAAAACCAAATGGAAAGATTGTTTGGGGGGGTGAGTGTAGCAGTGTCTTTACAAATATTATTTAAGCTTTTGCATTTAAACTTTGGGTCACATGCAGGGTGAAGATGTAAGCATGGGCATTTGGATGACAGCCATAAGACCCAGGGGATACCAGGTAAGCCAGCCTGAGGGAGCTGGCCTTGGGGCTCTCGGGAGTTGGGGAGGGAGGTTGCTGTTGTGGGCAGAAGGAACGAAGGTCTGCCATCAAAGCAGTGCTTTGATTTTATTTACAGCTGTCCACCTTGTTATTTCTCATACCATATTTTTATGAGCTTAAATCAACAGAAAACTTATCATAGAAGTTCCCTGGCCCACAAATACTTGGGTTTTTGTAGAGTTGATCAGAAGTTCTTTGCAGCTTTAAAGGTTAGGCTCCACTGACCTGAGTTCCTGGCAGTGTGAAGACCCCGTGTCTGTCCTGACTGACTCCACATTTCATCCAGGGTTTTACTTCTGAGACAGCATTTAAAACACATTGCTGAGCCAGAAAGAGAAAGGAGTGTGCAAAGACTAATCTAGTAGAAGCCCTGGGAGAAAAAAAGCAGGCTTTTGCCCCAGATATTTGTGTTGCATTCTGGATTTTTGCAACTTCCACTTTGGTTGTAGAAGGTGCAAGAGATGGAAAGAATGCACAATGCCTACCACTTAGGAGCAGAGCTGTGGCACCAGAGCAGCTCACCCTCTGCTTGGGTGAGCAGGAATGTTCATTCTCCTCTGCCTGGGCCGATTTGATAGTCCTATTCCTTGCCACACTCTGATGTACTTAAATGTTGCATATGAGACTTACTTTCTGTATTTCATCAGTCTCATATATGTGGTCTTTGCAGGTCTGAGTTTGTAGTGTGTTGTTTCTACGGACTTGTTTGTGGGTTCCTGGTATTGAGAAACACTTTTAAATTATGAACTAATCATCTTTGAAAACTGAGGCCTGTCTTTAAAATGTAGCCCTCCAGGGAGGCTTTGCACTTTTATCTGCTCTGTACTGGGCCATGTAGAGCACTTCATGTTTCTGCTTGGGGCTTCAGGACACCCAGTGTGCTCTGCAGTTCCAGGTGCTCGGGGAGACTCCTCTCCACCCACCTTGGGCAAAACTCAGATTGGGGCCTTCTGAACACAAACTTTCAGTTTCTTACATATCCCTGGAGAGTATGGCCCTTCGGGAGTCTGCCTCTGCCTCTCTGCCAGCACTATCAGTCTCCTGTCTGAGGCATGCTTGTGTGTATGTGTGGTACTAGGGTTGTATCTAGGATCTTTGCACTGAGCTACATCCCCAGCCCTTCCCATATAGTTTTGAGATAGGGTCTTGCTAAATTCCCCAGGGTAGGCTCAAACTATTGCCTTCTTGCCTTAGCCTGCTACTGTGCTGGTATTACAGGCATGCACTGGCCTGTTAAAACCCGAATGTCTGCAGGTGATTTCAGGGCTCCCAAAAAGCCTCACTAGGGTGTCACATGCAGAGCACCTGCCTGCATCTGTGCTGTCTGTCTCTCTAAGCAGCGCCTGGCTCTCCGCTCCTTTTGTCTCCCACAGGACCACCTGTGGCTGTGCGAGCAGACCTGTGAGACAGGAATGCTGTCCTCTCCGCTGCCCTGCACTACCACAGGAGCTGATGGAGCTGTGGGAGCTGAAATAAATGTGTGGTGACCCTTGTCAGTGTGAGGCCAGATTATGACAACTCAAACCAACAGTGTGTAAGAGCTGAGGTGGGCGGATGACATCCCCATGTAAGGCTGAGGCAAGCATACAGGCTGACAGTAGAATACACGGTCTTTCAGGAGAGTTCTCAGCTGGCACTTTCTCCTACAGCCAGTGTGGTATTGCTTAATGTTTGCACAGATTTCCTCCTTAACAATCATCTGGCACTGTAGCATAAGAAGAGTTTTTATTTATATATTGGAAGATGACTTTTAAAATAACAAATTGTTTTATAAAAGGAGAAATATTTCTAAATTCTGGTGTGTTTTTGCTAATTCGTCATAATCATTTTTGGTTAAAACTTGGCCAGGTTAAGAAATTTTGAGTAGTGACTCAAAGCTACAATTTGAACCTGGATTACAGTGTAGCTCTGCACAGCTAAATTAGCACATCTGCAGGCCAAAAAGAACTCAGAAAAATGCTGTGTGCCCACTTGGATGAGCAGTGGTCACTCCCACCGAAGTTCGGGGTTCCTGGAAATAACGTTAGGTTTTGTGGATCTCTGAATGAAGTGGGCAACTAGACCTTGAAAAGGACACAGTATAACCCTCAGTTGGACCTTGTTTTTAAAGATACTCATTTATATATTAGGCTAATGTCCAAGTTTTGTGCCATTTAAGAAATCCTGCAGGTCACAGTTCAGTACTCTTATTGAACACTAAATCTTTGTGGATGTGAATAAAAGTAAACACTTATCGAAAAACGGGTTAAATAACCCTAAGTTATTGCAGGCTGATCACAGCGAAGGCTTAAATAAATGCAGACAATGGTGATAATTTTAGGGCCCGAGGGAACTAACTCTTTTCCAGCTTAGTATTCTCTGAGTTAGCCAAGACTGCTCCGGGCGGCCAGTATTTATTCAGTTTTCAAACAAAGGGAGAGGATACTCAAGAAAACGCGGGAATCTTGCAGGACCTTGGGAAAATTTTCCCAAGTAGTAAATTATGTCAATCAGGAAAAACACCTTATCTTTAGGTTGGTATTTATCGTAGGAGTGTGGAGACTGCAGCTGCAGTCTCCCTGTAGTTAACTGGGGTTAGAACCAACATCCTCAGCAGCAGTCTCCTTGTCCTTAAGGCATCACAGCTTCACAGGCCAATATAGGCCTCAGCAGTGACCAGTGAACCTTAGAGATTTATTTACTATGAGTCAACTGCCCATCTTTAGAGAAGGTGCCTAAGCTTTGGACAACTCCCAAGTAAACATGAAAAGCCAATTGGATAATATTAAATCCTGCTCAGAGCTGCTCTATATGGGTCTCCATCAAATACTCAGGGTTTCTGTGCCATAGGGAAGGCTATTTGTAAATCGCTGACACTTTGAAAGAATTAATGTTGTTTTTCTTCTATCCTTGCCTAATGTTAACCTAATAAAGTAAATATGAATCAGAGCAGATCATCTTTTATGGAAGATGTGCTCAGTTTAGGTATAACTGTAGGGAAAAGCATGCGGTTAATTCTTTAAGTACTCCAAAAAATAGTGCAACTGAGCAAATAGCACACACATTACACACAGTAAAGGATATGT
>NW_004955483.1:457067-458811 GCF_000276665.1 Chinchilla lanigera | reverse complement strand
GACTCACATGTAGGGCAGACCCCATGTCTACCACAGCATCCCTTTAGGGTCCTGGGAATGCACTCATAACCCCAAGGACGAGTTCATTGTTTTGGCACTCAGTGATTTTCCCCTCTGAACCCTAGATGGCTTTTATTATATTTGCCCCTAAAAGCAGGTCCCTGATCTCCAAGTCAGTGCTTGCAGCTGAAGCTTGATTTGCCCTTATAAGAGCCATTAACCCAGTTTTCTGGGACTCTTGTGATAAACATCCAAGGAAAGTATGAGAATGACTCAAAATCATTCTTTTCAGAACATACCCGTTGTGGCTGGGCTTAGTGTGCGATTCTCCTGACAAGCTGCTCTACCCAGACCTTCACACTTGATTTTTGGTTAATTACTTACAAGCTGCCCAATGCATAGGGAGCAGGTCACCGGATTGCCAAGCTCGTAATCAAAATGATCCAAACACCACATTTACCAACCATCCTGATGTGAAAGAAGTTGCGTGAAACTCTTCTGCCACAGAGCCAGTTCAGTGCCCTGATAAAAGCCCAGCAACTGCTGCTCTGCAGCTGCACCTCAAAACATCAAAGTTTCAATGGCTAATACCTGCTTCCATCCTATGGAAGCTCCTGAGTTCTTTTCCACTTTCAGTTTGGTGGAGGTCTCAACTTTCCATCTTAGCAGTTTGTATATAGTTACGCTGGCTTCTTGCAGGCGGAACGTTTTTTTTTCCTAGTGGGCTGAGGGCTTTGCCTATGTCAGAAAGAGCTACCTCTGTGCTCACCCCCAGCCCTGAACTTTATTAACATAGGCACAGGCCCAGATTGTTAAAAAAAGTTTGATCAATCAGCTACTCATAGGCATAGCCACTTAATGTAACTAAAATGACCTAAACAGGGATGAAGTCTCACCCGGAAGCAAAGAGGCTTAATGGTCTTAAATGTCACGAAATTGTTATGGATTCTCTGTTCTCATTTTGATACCCAGTAAATTGCCCTCCTTAAAGGAATGAGCACAACTGCCTAAGTCAGCACAAGTTAGAACCCTTTGTGACAGCTGTCCCATAACCAGGACCATCTGATTTACAGGCCACTTAGTGTAGAGACTTTCCAGCCTGTCATTTTCATTGCAAAGAATGATTCTTACAGTTTGGCCAGCCATGGCAGTGCATGCCTGTCAGTCTAGCACTTGGGAGCCTGAGGCAAGAAGATCCTGAGTTCAAGGCCAGCTTGGACTACAAGGTGAGATCCTGTCTCAACAAGCAAAAACAAAACGCTGGAAGAGAAAATTCTTAACCCCAATTTAAAATGTTAAAGCGCTGTGCTTACCAGTTTCCTGACTCGCTCTGAGACCAGGTCAATGATCTCCCTACCAATGGTATAGTGCCCACGGGCATAGTTATTGGCAGCATCTTCCTTGCCTGTGATGAGCTGCTCGGGGTGGAAGAGTTGGCGGTAGGTACCAGTGCGTACTTCATCTGGAAGAGGACAGACCCACAGCCCATTACTAAAAACTTGCAGGGGCCTACTCAGTCCTGGGGGGTCAACAGAGCCCTCAGGCCACACTCAAGTCCCAGCACCCTGGCAAATCCCATGGTCCACAAACCAATGACTGTAGGTTCTAGGTCCACAAACGTTGTCCTGGGCACATATTTCCCAGTACTGGTCTCACTAAAGAAAGTGCTGAAGGAGTCATCTACCCCTGAAGTGGTGCTGTCACTTAGCATCTGGCCATTGGGTTGCATGCCATGTTCCAGGCA
>NW_004955483.1:454668-455922 GCF_000276665.1 Chinchilla lanigera | reverse complement strand
ACCAAGATTTAACTGTAATAGTTTAAGAAATTAGCTGCTTCCTAGAAGAATGCACATTTATCTCTGTTACTATAGATTTTTGGTCTGTAGTAGTGGGCATTGAATCCAGAAACTGTACTGAGCTTTATCCCCAGTGGCTTTTGTTTTTTGAGAGTGGGTCTCACTAAGTTGCTCAGGCTGGGTTTGAATTTGTGAGCCTCCTGCCTAAGCCTCCTGCATAGCTTGGATTACAGGTGTGTACTATCATGCTTGGCTACTGTAGAATTCTTGAAATTCTAAGATTGCAAGGATATAACAGGTGTAAGAAAATACTTGTTTTCCTTTCATTTCTGAACATGGTCACATTAACTTAGCTCCTTACAAACTGAGGTAGGAAGATCGCTGTTTGAGGCACAGCACTAGAGTACCTTGCCTAGCCTGTGCAAGTCCCTGAGTTCAAAACCCAGCACAGGAAGAAAAAAAAGCCAGGTTAGAGACTGGCCAGGAACTTTAAAAAACTTCCATAACTATCATTATTTTCCCCAAATAGTAGTTTCAAGTTGTTTTTGAGAGAGGATCTTGCTAGGTTGGCTTTGAACTCGGTATGTAGCTCAAGCCAGCCTCAAATTCACAATCTTCCTGGCTCGGCCTCTGGAGCACTAGGATTACAGGCAGGCATCACCATACCTTTTCTATTTCTTTTGCTTTTTGAGGCAGGCTCTCACTGTGTAGCCCAGGCTGGCCTCTAATTCTCAGGGATCCTCCTGCCTCAGCCCTGGAGTTACAGGCCTGTGTCATCACATCCAGCTAGGTTTTGAGTTTTTAAAAGCTTAGCCAATAAGAAACCAATTCAAGAACATTTTGCCAGGTGTTATGGCATATGCTTTTAATCCAAAATGCTGGCGAAGCTGAGGTTGGAGAACCAAAAGTCCAAACCCTACATGGGGAGCATAGCAAGTAGTGAAAGCCCCTACTCAAAAAGTAAAAGAAAAAATGAAAATTGAACAACAGCTCCATTCTTGAAGGTCCTAGTTTCATGACCCATTGTTTACTACCTCTGATTAATGATCATCACCTTTACACATATGCTTCCCATGAAACAATTGAGGTTTCTGACTACATTCGCAACTCAGGATTTCCTGTGAGTACTGGTTCTGCTCTCAGGCTGTGGAGAACAGAAGCTGTTTGACCTAGAGAGTCCTTTACTATTTACTGTTGCCTCAGGTTTATCTTTATCTGAACTCTGGAAACTACAAGCACAGAAACTGGCAAGAA
>NW_004955483.1:444702-453223 GCF_000276665.1 Chinchilla lanigera | reverse complement strand
GTGAGTGCAATCGCTCACAGGGTCCTCCAGGGTGGCGTCTAAGGTAGGAGGAAGGTGAGGCCCCTTGAAGAAATGCAGGGAGAGATTTCAGTTTCTCCCTTCCCTTCCCTGCACAGTGTTGGCCCGTGCAGCCAGTACCCTCTCAGCAAGAGGCTTTTCACTTCCACCGAGGACAGTGCCCGGGGTTCTTTCAAGCTTGAAGCTGGATGGGTCAAGTGAACTCACCTTTCCCAGCCTGGCAGCGGTGCGCCTGGAGGACCCAAGAGGGCGGGAGGCGTGCACAGCCATTACCTGTCCCACTTGTCTCAACACCCCTGCCAATGCATCCTCTACCCCACCCTAGCACCCCGCGACACCACCACTAATCATTATAGGGACTGTGTAGGGGCCAGCAACGTCACAGAAGAAATGAACGGAGTAAGCAAGGATCTCAAACTAACACACCCCGAAAGAATGGAGGGGAGCAAAGGAAGGCGCACCTTCGGGCCTTTATATATCAGCCCTGCCACTTGTAGCGGCGCTCCACGGCGTTCCCCAACCATAGCCCCGCCCACAGAGAGGAGCCGGCAGTGGTGATTGGTGGGTTCAAAAGTTCAACACCAGCTCCACTGTCCTGAGGACACCACTGCATCCAGGTGAGCAAAGCCCCAGCAAAGTCAGGTTCCAGGTGAAGTCGGTGAGGACCGTGCCCCGGGGAAAGCACCACCCTCCCCGCGATCCACTCCTTCAAGACGGTCAACTCTCGGGAGGAGGGCCCCGCCCACGGATCTGGTCCTGTTGGGGCTGCAGGTGCTGGTGTGGGTGCAGGTGTGTGCAGCTGAGGCATCCAGAGAAGACTGCTTCCCGTTCTTGGGCTTAATGATCACCCAAGGGCTTTACACCTGCATTCTCACTTTTTGGTTGTCTTTCTTTATGTGTCTTCCTGTCTCCTCTTTCTTACTATTAGGTGCAATGGATTTTTCAGTTTTTTTCATCATAACAGCTGCCATTTTCTTTCTTTTTTATTTTAATGTAATACAAGTAGATATTAATAAAATATTTATTAAAAAGCACTCTACTTAGTTTCTTGAAAAAATAAAATTTCATAGCCAAATAATTAGAAAATAACAATAATTAATATAGTGTGTGCCCTGTTGCAGATAAGAGACCAGTGGAGGACACTTTGCACCCAGGAGTTTGGAAGGCAGACTTTTTACTCGTAACGCCAGCAGGCCCAGGAACACTGAGTTTTCCAGTCATCGGCCCAGAGTCAGGTTTGAGTTCAGTTTAACAATGATTTGCAAGCGAGAAGCACAAAACTGATAGCAGGCTATTACATGACTGGTTACATGGAATACAAGAATTACATCATGCATTGTCAGGCAGGACTGTATCATTTGGGGAAGAAGGGAAGGGTGTGCATGCGGTGCGAGCAGAGTTAAAAGTGTCCTTGATCGGGCCAGTCTTTCCCCCCAACATGACGCAGACTTCATCCGTGCTGGAGTCAATGCATATCTTCTTAATTAAAGGGAACTCAGTCAGTTTGACCTGTCAAATTGATGAATGACTACTGGAACCAAACAGTCAACGATTTTAGCTGAATTTAGTACACTAGCTACAGGCCAGGCTGTAGGTACCTGTGGTCACAGGCCTCTAATTGATTTCTAACTCTCACTATAATGTGCCTACAAGTCTGCTATTCTGTAAGTGCCCTTACACCATAATCTTAAAAGGATGGCCAAAATCTTACTCAGAGTATAAGTCAGACAAAAAACTCTTTACAAAGAAAGAAACATAGGCCCATTGTGGAGGCACACATCTGTAATCGGTGCACTCAGGAAGCTGAGGCAGGAGGATCACTCAGAATTCAAGGCCAGTCTGGGCTACAAAGTGCAGACAAGGCCAGCCTGCACTGCATAGTGAGACCCTGTCTCAAAAACACAAAAAGCAGAAACAAAAACATAATGGCGTAAAACTTTCTTTTCAATGAACTAAGAGAAACTAGTAGCATAAATGAAACAAATTAGTGTGTATGTTAAAATATTTTTGAAAAAATGGACTAGATAATATGAGGTAGATTATTTGACCTTTTCTCTACTTCCCATTTCTCTATTTTCTGTTTTGATTTATATATATATATGTATATATAGTTTCTCATATAAGAAGAACTTTGTGATTGTTTTTCTCTTGAGACATGCTCCCAAGATCTTGTCCAGGCTAATCTCCAACTCCTGGCTCAAGCGATCTTCCAAGTACTGGGTAGTAGGGCTCAAGGCATGTGTCACTGGCCTGGTGGCTCTCATTTTTTGATTACTTACAGAGCAGGAGCTGGCTTTTCACACTGCACTACATTTCTTCCACACCACAAGCTTTATTTGCTATTGTCTCCATTTTACAGATGGAAAAATCAGACCTCAGGGGAATGAAACCAGTTGAAGGTCTGGCAGTGGAAAATGGGGCTGAAGTTACATACCAACGGTGACTGCGCCTCAGCACTACCTTGTTCTGCCTCCTACTAAATATGCGCTGACCAGACCCACACAGGTTCATTTTCAAAACCATTATTTCAAGCAGGATTTTACAGCTCCTTTAGGTCCCTGCAAGTCCTGAGGGCTTTGAGAGCCAGTGTCGGGTTCAGAAACACCAGGGACAGGACCCTAGTAGCTTTTTGTTTCTGTGCACTTTCAGCCTGTCATCTTAGCTCTTAAATTCCTTAAACCATCTCTGAGACAGAGTTTATGGAAATATGAGAGAACAAAAGCTGTTGTTCTACAGGATAGAAGTTACAGGACTTTCCCTGGAAGTGGGAAAGGCAAAGTGAAAGCAGAAATGGGTTTGGATGCAGAACAGGCAGAACTCAGGACACCTGACAGCCCACAAGAACTGGGCTCTGTGGAAGTACGTAGGTGTGGGTTTCCTTTTCCAATCTGATCTGTACTTCATTCATCAAATGCTTATTCAACACATATTATGAGGCGGGATATTTTGAAATTTGGAATAACTAGCATTGTAATCTCTTAATTTTTTGTTCTTGTTTTGTTTGTTTGTGTGAGGCAGGGTCTCACTGATGAGTTTAGGCTCATCTTGAACTCACTATGTAGCTCAGGCTGGCTGTGAACATACAGTGATCCTCCTACCTCAACTTCTGGTGTGCTGAGATTACAGGCAAGCCCCGCCCCACCTGGCAGCAGGGTCTTCAATATTTTAGTCTTAGTAGAATTTTGCACGCTTTTCAATTATTCTACATATATATTTAACACAGTATCTAGGTGCTCGGAAATACATATGTGAACAAAACTGGCAGATCTTCCTCATTCTAGAGGGCCATGAGGTGACACAACAAACAAGTTTTACATACAAATTAGTACAGCCTACTGTTTTGTGCTAAACTCCTGTACTATACCCAACATACCAGCCTAAAAATAAAAATAGAAATAAAAAAATCAAATGGAGTCACTCATACTAAAGTTCTACAACACCAAAACAAAATCAAGGTATTGTTTGACCTTCTGAGATATCAAAACAGATTTTAAAAAAAAGCAAAGTTCCAGAACAGACCACTTACATTGGCAAAATAATGAAGTTCCCTCTGCTTTAGTCCTTAGAGAAAGTAATGATGTTAACTGATCACTTCCTTTTCTAGCGTTCTCTCTTCCTGTCCTTGCCTTCCAAAGAAAGTAATTTGAAATGGCCCACCTGCTTTCTGTTCTTTGTTTCTGCTGTCTTCATCCTCCCTCCCCCCAGCCTATAAAATCAGCCTCCTCTTCTCAAACCATCAGAGCACTTATTCTGCACGTGGTGGTACACGCCTGTATTCCCAGCATTCGGGGAGACTGAGGCAGGAGGATCACAAGTTTGAGCACAGCCTGAATTTAGTGACTTGGTGAAACCCTGTCTCTAAAGAGCATAAAAAGGGTTGGGAATGTAGCTCAATGTGAAGGCCCTGGATTCAACCCCAGTATGGGAGGGGGTGGATCTCTAATTGCAGAATCACAGCCAATTAAAGTTTTTATAAATTTGTTATAATTCCTTCTTTTGAGTCAATGAATTCAACACATAATTACAATAGTTTATTTATTGGAAAGTTAAGAGTGCTACAGAGAGATATAGAGCCAGGCTGGCTGCACACACCTATGATCCCAGCACTCTGAGAGGCTGAGGCAGGAAGATTATCAATAGTTCAAAGTCAGCCTCGGCTATATTGTGAGTTCAAGGCCAGCCTGAACTAAACAGTGAGACCCTGTCTCAAAACAAAACAAAACAGGGCCAAGGGTATAGCTCAGCTGCGCTACACGTGCCTTATAAGCGCAAGGTCCTGAGTTTGATGCCCAGTACCAAAAAACAAGAAAAATATAGAAAAATGTAAAGCTGAATGCATGTTCAGAGAAGGGTTGCAGGCAGGGTTAATGTTAATGTGAGATTCAGACAAAAGCTTGAAAGTCATGAGGGTTAAGGGGGGTCAACCTAGGAGAAGAGAAGAACCAGGACAGCCAGCAAAGAAGGCAAACGCCCACCCCAGTCAACTCCCAGACAAGACTGAGCCTTTGCTGTTCCTGACAGGGAGGAGGAAGAGAAGGCCAGCAGGCTGCCAAACATGAATGAACAGTGGTAGAGACTTAGCTGGCATGACTTGGGTTCAACAGCAGCAACACACACACATTGTATGATGAAGTTGGACAGGAAGCCAGATTGTTTTTCAGTACTGCAGACTGAACTCAGGACCTTTACAGTGACTTAGATCTCCAGCCCCACCCTCTTCTTTTGAGACAGGGTTGTCAATTGCTAATTTGCCCAGGCTGGGCTCAAATTTGCAATCCTTCTGCCTCAGCCTCCTAGAGTTGTGGAATTGCAGGCTTACCCCACCACATCTAGCTGGAAGCCAGATTTTATAACTCCTTTTAAGTCGCTGCAAGTCCTGTGGCTCTTATTCCCATGTCGGAAGTCAGTGTGGGTTCAGACAGAGAAGTGATGTGACCTGATTCACATTTGAAAAAGGTCACTGGTTGGTCTACTGATAATACATTACAGCAAGGCACAGGTGATATTCATTGCAGTAATTCATCTGAGAGACAATGAAGACTCAGGCCAGCCTAGTAGCAGAGGACACAGAAAAAGTGGAATTGGACACATACTGAAGATAAAAACCCAAATTATTTCCTGAAGATGCATCTGTGAATCTAAAGGAAAAGGATCAAGGATCACTCTATGAGGTTTTTACCCTGGGTAAGAGATGGATTTGCCATGATACATGCAAAAGGTCAGAATGGGGTTGGTGTAGAGAGGAGGTGGCATCAAGGCTGTTTCTGGTCCTTTCTTCATGGCCCCTCCTCCCTGAGTAGGTCTTCCTCCCTGTTGGGCATCTGTCTAACAAGTCCCAGGTCTGCTTTTGTTCTTTCCTTAAGCCCAGGGAGCTGCTTCTCAGAATTCTTGCTGCACTTGCCCCTTAACTTCTGGTATTCCCTAGGCTTTAGTCATGAGCTCGCTTTTTATAGTGCAAATACTCTCTGTAGAGTACCTATGTCCTGTATCAGTTAACATTCAGTAGAGCAACAGATTTAATATTATATGTATGATCTGTAAAGGATTTACCAAGCATGCTTACAGTGTCTGCCTGCAGAGTCGGGGGTGGCAGACTGCAAAAGAGCCACCTGTGAGCTGACTGGTGAGCTCTAGGATGAAGTCAAACGTCAAAGACCTGGAGCTCCCTGCAGAGTCTGGTGGGATTCCCTGTAAGGAAAGCCAAAGGGTGTGTGCTGGAAGTCTGGAGTCTGTGCTAGAACCCTGAAAAAACTGGAGACTCTGGGACACTACTTAACTGGATATACATACATCCCCTTATTTAACCGCTAAAGCTAAGCCGGATTTTTTTATTCAAGCTTCTCCTGACCAACTTATAAAGCCCAGAGATAAGGCCCTGACAAGGATAACAGAGCCTGTAAAAAGTAAAGTATTTCAAGTGGCCCATATTTCATTAGCCACTCTAATAAGCCCTTATTCTCAGAATTAGCTCAGTCAATTAACAGACAAGGACTTGCAGGCTGTAAAAAGACTCACACCAGAGATAAGGTTCTGGGGTAAGAGATAAGTGCTAAACTAGTCTTCCCCAATTACTGTCCTGGAAGTAAAAAAAAATAACTACAAAGAGAAATGCAGAGCGAGGAAGGGGCAAAAAGGAGAAGAGAGAAAAGCAAAATAAGAGGTGTGGGCTGAGATAGATTGATCAGGATAGACTGTGAACCACAGATCCCAGGCCATAAGAGATGGGGAGAAGGACTCCAGCAAGTTAGCAATAAAAGCTTCTCAAATGGAGTGTGCCTGTCTGTGTGTACAGGCAGTATTCATGCAAACGTATAGAGTAAATCCCCGCTGTTACTGCCTCTGGAGTCAAATTTTCTTTTTGGTACGAACAAGTAAAGTCATTGAACGAAACAAAAAACAATGGCAAAGTTTCACATTTATTAGAGGCAGGAAAAATAAAAAGAAGGGTAGGGGTACAAACAGGCACTGCAGACCAAGTTTGGACCCACTGAACAGGGAACAAAAATAAAAATACAGCTTAGTAGCCTAGGTGTGGCAGTGCACACCTGTAACCTCAGCACTTAGAAGTCTGAGGCAGGTGGATTACCCTGAGCTTGAGTCAGCCTGGACTAGAAAGTGGGTTCAAGGCCAGCCTGAACTGCATAGTGAAACACTATCTCAAAAAGACAAAAAGAACTATATAATGAAAATGCTGGCTTGTATTACAAGTAAATAATTTTCTGGTATATTGATAGGATTTATTAGCTTATTAGATTTTGATTATCATCTGATTTCAAGACATTTTCTTCTTTCCACAGGTCCCATAGGTGGGGCTTAACTTTTCATCCCACTCATCAATTACAAATAAAAATAATTTTCACATTGTCTATCTTTTAAGCGTTCTTTGGTTCTTCTGGATTTTAGGTAATTCCCCAACAAGACATAATTAACAATTCCCCACCCAAGCGCACTATGCTACAAACAATAGAGTTTTCACTAAAAAATTTTCAAGACTCTTGGAACAATTTGTATTAGCATTTAGCAATGTAATACTCTAAGTGTGTGCTCATAGTTCCTGTGGGATAACAGGCTGTGCAGAATAGGCACAATAAATTTTCCAAAGAATTCACCCAAAACATCACCATATGTACTGTAACAATTTTAAATAAACAGTTGAAATAAGTCTGGCATGGTGGTCCATGCCTGTGGTCCCGGCACTCGGGAGACTGAGGCAGGAGGATCAACATCAGTTGGAGGCCAGCCTGGGATACACAGTGAGTTCAAGGTCCCTTGGAACTACATAGTGACACACTGTTTTGAAAAACAAAAAAATTGAAATAGCAGAATGTGACTGAGCCTCCAGAAGATTAAAAGTTCCATGGGTTCCCATTAAAATGGTCAGGGTTAGAGAGAGAAATAATTGAATTTATCTATTGTACTGTGTGAGAATAAAGAGGTTATTCTTAAAGGTCAATAGAGTATGTAAATCCCTAGGCACAGAGCATCTAATGACAGTGTTCAACTGAAATGCCAAAAGGAACTATCAATACACAGAAAAGAGTAGAAAACTTACATTTGATTAGATTTTTTCCATATCTTCTGTCATATGGAAATAAGTTTCAAGGCATTTTGGCTTTTCAATAAAGAGCACTTCTTACAAGTTTTAAATCTAGATCCAGTCTCTTAGAACTAGCTTTATCTAATTGTTAATAATCACAGAGGGAAAGCAAGGGACTCTCCTGGCTTAAATTAAGACTTGAATTGAGTATATTTGTGTCACATGATCCATCACTGCTGGTATAAAGCATGTAAACAAACTGTAGTGGGGAGCAGAGTCATAAATCCAATGACTTGAAGCTGAAATGTACCTTGAGCCTAAGAGGAAAGGCATGAGCATCCCCTCAGGGCATCCTGGCCTGCAGACACCTTTGGTGTGTTGCTTCCCTCAGCTCAGAACAGCTCTAGAAGTGGTGTTGACAACCACAGGTGCGGAGCAGTGGAAAGCAGGTGACACATGTGAAAATGGTGTTGAGGGATTTGTCCTTTCACAGGTTCTCACTGGCTACCATGTGGCTTTCCCTAGAAAGTGATTTTGTACGCAAAGTGTTGCTGGAGTCACACTAAAATACGTTCATATGCACAAAATTATCGAAGAGGAGTCACAGAGAAAATTCACTTGTACAGTCTTCCAAAGAAAGGTTTGATACAGTTGGCAACTTATTTTCCTCACACATCTATTAATTTTGTTAGTTTCTTAGTTTAGGTACAAAATACCTGACATTCAGAACTTAACAATAAAAGACATGTTGTAAGGGGCTGGGGATTTAGCTCAGTGGCACAGCCCCTGCCTGGCAAGCGCAAGGTCGTTAGTCGATTCCTGGTACCAGAAAAAAAACCGAAACCAAAAAAAAAAAAAAAAGACATGTTTTAGCTCAGGGATTCAGAGGTTGAGGTCAGTTATGATTTGACTCAGAAGGGAAATATCAGAGTGGAAGGAAATGAATAAAGAAAGGTAACTAGAATA
>NW_004955483.1:443278-444324 GCF_000276665.1 Chinchilla lanigera | reverse complement strand
ATAGATACACATACATACATATATTTACTTTGATTAAAATGAGTTAATTAAAAAAAAAGAGTTAATTGAGAGATACAGTGTGAGGAAGTCTTGTCCTTGAAGCCATCAACCTTATTGCAAATTTTTACCTCTCACTGCATCAGGCCCTCCATCTGTTCATTGTGTTTGGGCCTTGCCTGAATTCATGATGTCCTCTCACAGTGATTTCTGCACGGTGTTTTAACTCTGGAACTGTCTTAGCACATTTGTGATTCCACTTTGAGAGGAAACACACAGCAAGAGTGCACTGAGTCTACGAAGAAGACAGGAGGAGTTAGGCATGGTGGTGCACGCCAGCAAACCCAGACCTGAGGTGGCTGATTTAGGAGGATGGCAGAGTTCAAAGTCCGCCTAGGTTATATACTGAGATCTAAAGCAGACTGAACTACACAGCGAGACTCTTGTCTTAATAAAGCGTCCATTCACCTATAAAAACCTCTAGTTAACCTTTCTTTATAGCTGAGCAATACTCCATTGCATAAATATACCAGATCTTTTTCATCCATTCCTCAGCTGATGGACATTTGGGTTGTTTCCAATATTTAGCTGTTACAAATTGTGCTGCTATAAACATGGATGCGTATATATCACCATGGTATGATGTTTTCAGTTCTTCTGGAAAAATACCCTGGAGGGGAATAGCTGGGTTGAATGGGACTTCTAATCCCAGTTTAGTGAGGAATCTCCAGACTGATCTGCACAGTGGTTGCACCAGTCTACACTCCCGAAAGTGTGGAAAAGGGTTCCTTTTGTTCTACAGCCACTCCATTACTCAGCTATAAAGAAAGATAAACTAGAGGCTTTTATAGGTAAATGGATGCAACCAAAGATCATACTCGTTTGTGAAATAAAGCAGTTTCACATGTATTTGCTCCCTACTGTAAGAACCTGAAAGAGTAAATACAATCTGAAAGGTACAATAGATATTCTGAAAAGGAAAAAAACTGCTCAAATAGGAAGGATCAGCTGGGATGAAGGAGGGGAAAGGAAAAAAGAAGAAGCAAGAA
>NW_004955483.1:440762-442563 GCF_000276665.1 Chinchilla lanigera | reverse complement strand
AGGGTTCTGTTTCCCAGCGCCAAAGTCAAGAGCCTGAGCCCAGTGCTCAGAGTCCGCCCAGCTGCTTAACTTGCTTGCTTTAGGGGTTCTACCGGCTACAGACTGTGGAGAAGGCCCGTGGGATTTCGTGAAGCCACGCAATGGTGAGGCTGCGGGATGGGTGCCCAGAGATGGCGGGGGCTGAGGTCCGAAGGGAAGAGGTAGGAACAGCAATGGAGGGCAGGAGCCGCCCAGCGAGCTGCTGCCTGAGTCCCCGGGGCTCTAGCGCTGTGTACCGTGACTCCCTCCTGCCCTGGCTGAGGCAGGTATATTTTGTTACTCAACACCGTGTTTTCCTTCGGCCACGCTGCCGGCCCTAGTGCGGTCTCAGGCAGGGACGGACAGTGGGAGTTGTGGGGAGACCCTGTTCTGGGAGGTCCGAGCTGGGGAGCTGTGATGTGCGGCTTCCCTGCTCTCATTCCTCCCACCAGCAGACCCAGTGGACATGAATTTTATAAAGCGCTGTGATACGCGCTCCCAAACCCACAACTTGCCTCCTCAGGCCAATGCTCTTTCGTGATGAGAGTGAATTCCTAAGTTTCTAATATGTGCCCGCATTGCCGCACTCGTGATTGGTGATTATAAATGTCATGCGAATCCAGTGAAAGGTTTAACATTGCTGGTGATGAGACTTGGTGGTGGAGCACTTGGCGAGCCTGCAGTGAACTCCTGTGTCTCATACACAACAATGCAAAAAAAGAATCATCTTAATTATTTAGGCGGGATATCTAGTAACATATCCTTCAAGAGAGGCCTTTCCACAGCGTTTAGCATACTGGGGAGAATGGAGCAGGTGTTACTGTATTAGGGAAGGCAGGAGAAAGTGCTCCAGATAAGGACTACTACCTGAAGGAGCTGTCTGTTCTTTTTTATTTGTATGTTTGTGGGTTTTTTTTCTTTTTTGATAGGTCTGGCTATGTAGACCAGGCAGACCTTGAACTCACAGCAGTCCTCCTGCCTCAACCTCTCATGTGCTGAGATTGTTTTGTTGTTGTTGTTTTGGCTTTGGTTTTCTGAGACAGTCATGCTATTTAGGTAGGACAGGCTGACCTCAAACTCATCATGATCTTTCTGCCTCAGGCTCCCAAGGGGTGAGATTAGAGGTATGCTCAAACATGCCAAGCCCTAAACATTTTTGAGGAAAACTGAAAATTGAGAATATGTCTGGCCTTCTCTGGTTTAAAAATGGGTAGGCAGCATCATCTAAGTGTGATGGGGAGGGATTTATCCAGGATACAAAGATTTCAAGGTGTGGATGTTTGCATTGCACAGAAGATTGAACTGAGGACTTTTGCTTTGAACTAGATTCACCACGCTTTTTTTCCCACACTTTTTGATAATTTTTCTTTTTTTAATTTGAGACTGGGTCTCACTATGTTGTCCAGGCTGCAATGAAACTTTTGTTTGTTTGTGTTTGCTTGTTTTTTTGTTTTTTTAGAGCAGGTCTTGTTATGTATTTCAGGCTGGCCTTGAACTCACTATGTAGACCAGACTGGCCTCCGAGATGGGGCAATCCCTTTCCCCAGGGCTCCTGAGTACTGGGAATTACAGACGTACACCACCACACCTGGTTTGCAGTGATGGAACTTTTGATCTTGTCTCAGCATCCTGGAGTGCTGAGATGACAGATGCTAAGATGGATTCCTTTATCATCACTGTGTTTTGTTGTATTTTGTTTTGTTTTTAATCATCTCTGTCAACCAGCATTACAGTGTTTGGCAAATGAAATTTCAGTGAGGCATGGTGGTGCCCAACTTGCATG
>NW_004955483.1:434743-440187 GCF_000276665.1 Chinchilla lanigera | reverse complement strand
CATTGAGCGCTGCCTTACTGAGGGTTTCAGGAGAACCTGACCTGGGATACATGAGTAGTATTTGGATAAAAGTGTACAACTTTGAGTATGTTTTCTCGTTTTATCTTGGTTTGGTCTGATTTTGCTGTTTTTATATTTTGTATTATACAGAGGTA
This sequence comes from Chinchilla lanigera, assembly GCF_000276665.1. Taxonomy (NCBI): domain Eukaryota; kingdom Metazoa; phylum Chordata; class Mammalia; order Rodentia; family Chinchillidae; genus Chinchilla; species Chinchilla lanigera. The sequence continues at coordinate 440,032 of NW_004955483.1, read as the reverse complement.
TACCACTCTGGTCATGCTGTCTGTCTTGCTTCAGCTCGACAAAGGGACAGGATGGAAATTGTCAATGAAATGACCCAGGGCTGAGCAGTTTAATCACAGGACACGAAGCACGTACAATGCTAAAGAGAACACACTTCCATTCCTTGTTGATTTGATGAAGATTTGGCAAACCATTCTAACTGCCTTAGCCCTGGGTGAAACTATTTGGCTTTCTCCTCTGGCTTTTCCTGTTTTCCCTTTCTTATCCTTAAGGGGCACATCTGTCTAGCACCATCTCCTCCATGACTTGAGGCTCTTTTTCCTTTGCTACTCTCTGGGGAAAGAAGTTGAGTATGAACCTTTGTTATGTATTCCATAAGTGATTGAAGGCTGTCATTTCTGAACCCCACCCCCTGAGTTCTGAACCTCCCCCTCCCCATTTGGTACCATGGGAAAGGCCTATGGACAAGGAAGGGCACAACTGAGATACTGCACAGAGTTGAGTTCAAGTTACCTCTTAGCATGGCGTCTTACAGTCCCCCTCAGTGTACTCATCCATAGCGCAACAAGTAGTGGAGCCTTTTGTAGGTTCTCACTCTAGTGACATCAGAAAGGCAGCCAGTGGGGAACACAAGAGAGTGTGCAGTTACAGACTGGGCATTATTTGTGTAGAGTTGTTTATTCTGCTTGGGTTTGGTGTGCAGAGATAGAGAGGCCAGGTATTGAGGTCGTTTTTGCGCTCTCAGGGTCCCATACCATTCAGAAGCTGATGTGTCCGCTGTACCAGCTAAGTCAGAGGTTTTAGCGACTGGTGCTTCCACGCTTCACCAAGCCTATGGATCAGGACACCTTATTTGCCTTTTCCAATGTACAGGAAAGCAATTCTGTCAATGACATAAGTACATATCAGGCATTCTCTTTCCTGTTGCCCTACATGCAGATTTGAGGACATTCCATAGATGCTCAGAAGCATATTTCCTAGTCATAGGTTGTGTGTGCACCTAAAATCTAACACGGACTTTCCACACTAGCACCACCAGTGCACAGTAATCCTATTTCTCATAACCACCATCAGCATAGTTTCTCTAACTTGATAAATTTTATGGATTTGACTTGATATGCATTTCCATTTTCCCATTTTTTAGTTTTGTTACTTTTTTCCCTTTTCTGTGGGAAGCCCTTTTGTGCATTATCTGCTTATACCATGTGTTCACATTTCCAGTAAGCATACTTTTTTATGAAATCCTTTCTTTTCCAGGTGTTTCTTTGTCAGTTTTAGAGAATGAAAAGACCTTCTATGAATTTTAATTTGCAAGTTAATTTCATCAGTGATTTTCCTTGCTGAAGAGAAGTTTTGTTGCTGTTTTCCTGTCTTTTCAGAGTCTCTTGAACATTTGTGGCTTAACACATTTATATCTGACATTTTCTCAACTCCTAGATCAGTGTCATTTTCTTCTACTTTCTTCTGTAGTTTACTATTTCTTATTTATAGTCTTGTCTTGTATCTGCAATAGGTGCACCTGTTAAGGTACATGATGCAAAAAAGCAGATGAACTTAGCCACAAAATGCACAATTTACCACCATAAGTGGCTGATCCATCTCCTCTTCCTCTTGATTTGTGTTGCCAGCCATAGCACATCTCAGTCTAGAATACAGCAAAGATATTTCTCGATATACAGTCTTGTCATTTGTTTTTCAGAAGGGATTCTGGAAGATTTTTGTCACGTTTATAATTGATTCCCTGGTATTATACATATAGTTGCATTAAGGATGTAATGTGAAGAGTTTAGAGCATATCACATCGAAAATCTAAGTCTGCACATTATTCTCTACACGTTCAGATCATCTTCTGCAATTGTTTCTTTTGGATTTTTGAGACAGGGTATCAGTACGTAACTCAGGTGATGTTGAACTCATTATGTAGTCCAGGTTGACCAAGAACTAATGGAGATCTTCCTGCTTCAGACTTCCAAGGGCTGAGATTACAGGCCTATGCCCTATGCCTGTCTGTCTAACTTTAATTGTTTGTGGTATTTTTCTCTATGAATAAGTTGCAGTTGTTTGTTTGTTTGTTATCTGGTTACTAACCCTTAGTTATTGGGGGCTGATCTGGCCTGCAATTTCCCAAACGAGTGGATGGCAAAGGCTTAAATAAACAAGACAATTGAAATGATTTTAGGGCTCTAGGAGTGCCCACCTCTTACAGAATTCAAGATTCTCTGGGTTAAGACCAAAACTTCTCTGGGTAGCCCATATTTATTAGGTTTTGAAACAAAGGAGGAGTATATTCAAGAAAAGGTGGGAATCTAGCAGGACCGTAGTAAATTATGTCAATCAGGAGGACTACCTTATCTTTAGGTTGGCATTTATTGCAGGAGTGTGGAGCCTGCAGCTGCAGACTCCTTTTAGTTAATTGGGATTGGAGCCAAACATCCTCAGCTGTGACCTTATCTTGTCCTTTGAGGCATTACAGATTCACAGTCCAATACAGGCCTCAGTAGTGACCAGTGACTCACGGAGGTTTACTTACTATGAGTCTACTGCCCCATCTCAGACAAGGTGCCTAGGCTTTGGACAACCCACAAGTAAACATGGAAAGCCAATTGGTTAATATTAAATCTATTCAGAGCCGCTGCATAGTGGTCTCCATCAATTCCTTTTTGTTTTTGTAATTGCAGCAGTTGAAATGTGGCTAGCTTGTTGGATTTGGTGTCCCCTGCAGCAGACCAAGAACAGAAGTAAAAGACACAAGCATATTAATATACTCAGTCCATTGTAGAATCCATGACAGGTCTGTTGGCAGCAGACTTCACCACTAGTTTGAAGATCTCTTTTTCTCTATGGCCACATGTTCCACAATGGTATCCACAATGATGTTTTACGACCTGTTAATATACAAACATACCCTCGTCCCCATGTTATTAACTGTACTGGGCCACGCTATTTTATTTATTTATTCATTCATTCATTCATTTATTTGGATGTCATTTTTCGCCTGTTAGCCCTGTCTAATTGCCTGTAATACTTATAACTAACTTAGCTATCTATATTTTCCTTTGAAGAGCTACTCCTAACTGCAGTTAGGGAAGACTGGGCATAGTTTTCATCTTGACTACTTCAAGCTGAGAAGGGTCAGTGTAAGGGAGACCACAGTCAGGGCCCCCTCCAGAGGGCTAAATCTAATGGCCTTAGATAGAACTCCTGTTGTAATTTACCGGTGATGAACTCACTTTATGAGGTGGATCCCGGTAGAAGAAATCCAGCATATTTTCTGTTGGTTTTATCTGTGTGGTTCCTTGGAGTTTGGCAGTCTCTAGGCAAGAATAAACAAATTTTTTGGAGAATTTATTATTACTATGGCATTGTTTTATACATCTTGCAGTTATACTTTTTTGCTGAATGTTTAAGACCAAGTTGAGGTGAAACCTATACTAATTAAATTAACTTCTTGCTATCAAGGTCAGCTAAATCTTCTCAGGATTTATCTTGGAACCATGTACTGTGCCTCTCAGTACTTCTGTCAGTGTCAGCCATCAGGAAAAGTCACAGCCATTACTTGACCAAGTTGCTGTCTGTAAAAGCTTGGGAGACTTTTCTTTCCTGGTGACTCTCCTTAGGCACACTACACACTGTAGAATCGCTTTCCTCTGTGGTCCCACAGTCTTGTTGATCAGAAGATCAGGGACTCAACCAAGTTATAGGATGTTGAAGCAGAAGTTCTCTTATATCCTGGGTCTTTACTGACCTTGGAGAGCTAGGGTCAAAATATTGGATATCCTCTTAACCTTTCTGTCTTTCTAATTTTTGGTCTCCAAACCTTCAGCCTATTGTTGAACACCCAGAAGAGAAGATTAATGACATTACATTGTAGTGGGAGCAGTAAACTTAATTATTAAAATTTTATCTGAGTATTAAGCACCTTGAAATATAAAGTATAGCTAGAGAATTGTTATTTCTTACCAACCATGGATGTTCTAATAGTTAAATCCCTGAATAATGTTAACAGATAACAGTTATATAGTTTTACAGAGAATATTTGAATCAAAAGCCATACATAGTAGTGTAGTGTAACAGTCATGATGACATTTTTGTAACACATTTAAATATCCATTTTGGAATGGAATAATCCTTTTAGTCAGTCATCCCTACCTAATACATAAGAAGCTTTTACTTAATTTGTTGTCCTTTAATAGGGTGTCATTGAAGAAATTTGTAACATTGTCTGGGCTGTTTAATATCCGAGCATTTAGTGGCACATACCTAGCATAACACGTCACATGTTTTTGTTAAATAATTATCATTTGACTGATGACCTCATGTTGGCTTGATGTGAACCTCTTATTACAAATATCTGGAGCATAAGAGAAAGGCAGATGTCTGAATCTGAAAGAAAATGTCTACTACTGTATAAACAATCCCAGTTTTACATATTCAAACACTGTACATTTGGAAGGCATGAACACATTTAATACACCATGAAATTAACAATTAACAAAATGTCACTATTTTGTTTCTTAATTTAGTTTTATACCAATAGCATCTTTTAATCAGAAAACCTTATTGTTTTATTTTTTGAAAACTTAACCTTCTGACAATGGCCAATGTAAACATATCACAATAATAGATTTTGGGCCAGGTGTAGTAGTACATTCCTATAATCCCAGCACTTGGGAGGCTGAGGCAGGAGGATCGTTGTGAGTTCGAGACCAGCCTGGGCTACAAAGAGCTTAATGCTAGCCTGAACTGCATAGCGAGACCTTGTCTCAAAAAGACAAAAAAAAACAAACAAACAAACAAAAAAAAACAACCCACAGTCATTGTCAAATACATGAAAGTACTCAAACTGGGAGAGGAACACTATGAATGTAACCAATGTAGGAAAGCCTTCAGCACTCATAGTTATTTTCAAAAACAAAAGATTCACACTGGGGAGAAACTATGTATGTAGCCAATGTGGAAAAGCCTTTATCACCTACAGTAATTGTCAAAAACATAAAAGAACTCACACTGGGGAGAAACTGTGTATGTAACCAATATGGGAACTCCTTCAGCACATGCAGTCATTGCCAAAGACATGAAAATACAGAGTACAAAGGCTATGTATAAACAGTATGAGAATGCATCTACTGCACACAAGTATTGTCAGATTTGTGAATAAAATTACACTGGGGTGAAATTCTATTTATGGAAGTGATGGGCATTAGTAGCCTTCAGTAATCCAGTAATCATCATAGATTTTAAAAAGGGAGCCAGGTATGATCATACATGCCTGTAATCCCAGCACTCAGGTGGCTGAGGCAGGAGGATCA
>NW_004955483.1:421992-434003 GCF_000276665.1 Chinchilla lanigera | reverse complement strand
TTCACCATACACTCATTCAGGAGATTGCAGACCTGATCAGCCCACAATAACTAAGTGATATTATTAACACCATAAACTGTGAATATATAAAGCAATTTATACTATCATTAAAAGGCAGTGGAGAGAAACTGTTCATAAGCAACATAAAGAATCTCTCAATACACAGAGATATTACTACATAAATGAAAAAATAAATAGTGACTAGAATCTGAACATATGTGAGCAATGTGACAAAGGTTTTATTTTTCTCAGTACCTTCAAATATATGAAAGAACTCACATGGGAGCAAAGCCATATGTATATAATTAATGTGGCAGACAATTCAGTTTTTCCATACATGTTGAAATAGATAAAGAAACTCATACTAAAGAAAACTGTAGGTGGATAATTTCAGATAACATTTTGTGATGCCCATAACCCTCAGAAACTGTGCACAAACTCCAAATGAGATCCCTGTGGATATATAAAGTTTTCAGTTATAATTCAGAGTTTCAAAATCATTTGAACATTCCTCATATGTAAATATATACAAGTAAGTAACTATTACAAATAGGATTACTAAATCCTAATTGTAGTAAACTCGCTGTTAAAGTAGATCTCTGGATTATATATTTGTAAATTGATTTTTAAGAATACATGTTTTGCTAACAGTTGTATGTTATTGCAAGTAATAGTGTGAATTTACTATTGGCTTTTAGTCAAATTAGGTCATGTTATTTACTTAATACCACAATAGATCTACAGGCAAATTAATATATATTGTATGCTGGGAGGCTAGTAGTTTTATAGTTGTTTTTGTTTTCTTTGGTTTTGTTTTTAGCAACTGTGGAGTAATATGACCCCCAAACTGAATTTTTTCTTAATTTTTCTGATTTTTCCACTACCTTCTATTTAAATTGTTTAGGCATGTACTCCATTTTTCTGTAAGAAGCTTGAAATTGAAATCTTTTATAATTATAAAATATATTTTAACTTTTTATACATGTTTTAGATGGAGTTCAGCTGTTTTTTTAGCAACCTATAGATTAGCAAATGTTTTCCATGTTTAAAAGAGATTTCCAGGTATTTCCCAATATAATTACACATTATACACAGTACATAATTGTACCTTTTTGTCATTTGATATCAGAGTCATTACACTCACATGTATACAACTTTACATGTTTTTACCACATACTGTTTTCTTATTTTACTCACATTGCCATATATTTTGGTAGTAATTAGCCATCGGGGAGCAATGTCAAAATTATATCTATTTTATAATGAAATATTAAATGTCTCATATAATTCATGAAATGTACTAAATTGAACAGTATTAATTGTTACACCCTTGAACATGTGAATAATTTTACTGTAGCTTATTTTAATACTTAACATCATAAGGAATTTACATTACACATATTGTTATTCCAGACAGAAACAGCACGAATAGCAGTATGTGTAAGATATTTTATCCTGAGCACATTTATTTGCCACCGTCTTAGCATCAAAAAAATCTTAGTGGTTCATGTCTGAAATGCCACACACTCTTGAAGCAGAGTTGAAATTGGATTGCAAGATTGAAGCTATCCTGGGCAAATTAGTGGGATTTGTCTCAAAAGAAGATGAAAAGCTTGCTTGTGTAACTGTAATGGATGATACTGGGTCAACTTGAGAAGCTTAAGAAGTTTAATTAAGGGACTCAGCAGGGAGCCAGGGTCCTTACTTTGTAAACATCCTCATCCTGTGCAAGAGGAGGGCATGGAGATGGTGTGAGTGCTACACCCACCCTGGGGGGCAGGATAGCCTGCTGACAATATAAGGGAGGAAAAGAGGCTTATTCTCCCCACTTTTTGCTCTTGTTGCTTTTGCTGTCTTCTGCAGCCTTGGACTGTTGCCCTGTGCCATACCACCCTGCTTTAGAGACAGCTGATTATTGACTGAAACCTCCACAAACTGTGAGCTAAATAGACGTTTCCTTCCTTAATTTTGGGTGTCAGGTATTTTCAGCAATGAGAGAAAAGTAACCAAGACAGTAACTCAGTGCTTTAATACACTTGGGCAAAAGCTTTGTGTATTACTGAAGAAAAATTCAACCATGGGCTTAGTTTATTCTTCATCTTTGTGTTATGTTTTGTTCACTACTTACATGATTACATAACTTTTACTATTGCATTTTACCATCGCTTCTGTCCTTCCAGCTTCTTCATTTCATCTGACAAAGTCAAGCACAGAGAACCCAGGTATTCACCAACCCACAAACCTCATAGTGATGATTTAGGTATACACATTTGACTGCGTTCTCCCCATGTGGCCAACACAAAACTCAGAAGCGCTGTATATGGTTAATGCTATTGTACACCTTAGAAAGAGCCATTGAAGCTAATTGTGCCAAAACATCAAATGACGTCAACACACAGGGCAAGGTGAATGGTTTATGACTGCAAATGTCCATATCAGAAAAACAGAGTGACTAAAGGATGGAAGGACTTATGTCAGTCCAATAAAAGCCATTTGAGAAAAAACTACTAGCAAAATTACATTAAGTGGGAAAATGCTGAAAGCTTTTCCTCAAAAAATAGGAGGATGAGAAGGATGTCAACTAATACAACTCTTTACTATGCAATTTTTTTATTTGTTTGCTTTTTGAGACCATGTCTTGCTATGTAGTCCAGGCTGGCCTTAAAGTCACTTTGAACCCCAGGCTAGCCTCAAACACAGGGATTCTTCTGGCTCAGCCTCCAGAGTGCTGGGATTATGTGAATGTGCCACCAACCCTGGCATTTAATATATTCTTTGAATCTTTAGTCACAGCAATCAGGGAAGAGAGAAAAAAATACAACATAGAAAAGGAAAAAGTAAAATTATCACTACTTCCAGAGAACATGATTTTTTACATAGAACACCCCCCCAAGAAAAAATCTGTAGAAAGACTTATAAATAACTTAGTTATTTTTCTCTCATTGCTGAGACAAAATACCCGACACACAAATTTAAGGAAGGAAAGTTTTAGTTAGCTCACAGTTTGTGGAGGTTTCAGTCCATAATCAGCTGACTCCAAGGCAGCGTGGCATGGCACAGGGGCAACAGTTCAAGGTGGCAGAGGACAGCAAAGGCAGCCAGAGCGAAAGGGGAGAGCAAGCCTCTTTTCCTCCCTTGTACTGTATTTAAGCTACCCACCCCTGGTGAGTGTAGCACTCACACCATCTCCATTCCCTCCTCTTGCATAAGCTCAGGATGTTTACAGAATGAGTACCCTGGACCCCTGCTGAGTCACTCAGTTAAACTTCTAAACTTCTCAAGTTGACACAGTGAACAACATCCTAGGGTGTAAGGGCATGTCCTCTACACACAAGGATGTAGAACTGCTGAGTTACTTAGTTAAGCTTCTAGACTTCTCAAATTGACATAATGTATTCACCATTATAACAAACAAATTAGTAGTATAGTATTGTAAAGAATCAAAACAAACAACAATAGAATTCTTGTATACCAATGATGAACTCACCAACAAAAATTAAGAAAATAATACAACTTAGAATAGCCTGAAGAAAAATTAATATTTAGTAGTTATCCTAAACAATGAAGTGAAAATCTCTACTATGAATACCACAGTACAGTGTTCTGAACAGGAAGTTTGTAAATGCAAATATTTCCAGTGATCCTGGGTAGGCAGAACAAATATTGTCAAAATGGCCATACATCCAAAATGAATATACAGCTTTAGCAAAATTCTAATCAACATATAAAGAAGCATTGCTCACAACTACAGAATACAACCCTGTACCTCATACGGAATCAGAACAAGAATAGCAAAAGTAATTGTGGACAATCAGAACAAAACAAGAGCCATCGCAATCCCTGACTTCAAGTTATATTACAAAGTCACAGTGACGAAAACAGTATGGTACTGGCACAAAAACAGACATGTGGATCAAGGGATCACAATAGGTAATGGAGAAACAACTCGAGGCACATTCAGCTATGTCACTGACAAAAGTACCAAACACATATGCTGGTGTAAGTATAGCCTCTCTAACAAATTGTTCTGGGAAACACAGCTATCCACCTGCAGAAGACAGAATGTGGACCCATATCTCTCATGATGTACTATATTAAATACAAAATGGACCTAAGATCCAAATTCCAAAACAAATCATTAATCCTTTGAAACATAAAATAGGTAAAAGTATTGAAGATATAGGCACAGAAAAGAACTGAGCAGATCCCCAACTGTACCAAACATAACATCCAGTACCAACAAATGGAATCATATCGCATTTAAAAGCTTTTGCATAGCGAAGGAATCAATAACTGAATAGACAACCTACAGAATGGGGAAAAATTTTGCCTGCTGAACCTGAGAGGACTAATGTCTAGAATACATAAAAATTCAAAAAAACTAGACCTCCTAAAATAAAAAAAAAAAATAAAAAATGGGCAATTAAAATGAATAGACCATTCCCAGAAGAAGCAGAAAATGGCCAGTAAATATATGAAGAAAATTCTATACTCTGGCAATGAGAGAAATGCAAATGAAAGCAACACTGGGATTCCATCTTACTCCAGTATGGATTAACAAGTAATAAGATAATATCAAAGGCCGGTGAGGATGTGGGAAAAAAACCCTTCTATGTTATTGATGGAAAAGTAAGTTAGTGCAGCAAGTATGGAAATCAGTATAGTCATCAAAACCCAAAAATATAATGCAGTTGTAGATGTTATGAACTGAATTGAGCCTCTCACTGAAAGCCCTCTAAGCTCCTGGCTCAGTGAGGATTGTAGAGTGAATGAATGTTTTGGAGCTGTAGAAAAGATGACAGGAGTGGAGACTACAGGGAAGGGAAAAGTCTTCATTGACAAACTAAAATTATGCTACATATTACATGGCCTCATCTTACAAATGCCTTGATATCTTCATATTCTGAAGATTTCATGAAACACAAACTGAGGGAAAGCAAAAGTATCTCTTTCCTGGAGTATTTCACTTTTGAATGCTCTGTGTGTGTGTGTGTGTGTGTCTCTCTCTCTCTCTCTCTCTCTTTGTCTCCCTCCCCACACCTTTCCTTTCTCCCACCTTCACATAAATCATCTTTTTTTATATTTTAAGAAAAGAGTCATTTTCCAAACGCACAATGCTATCTCCAGATTCATGTTGATGCCCACAGTTAAGACTGTGACACATAGGAAAAAAGACCACAAAATTCTTTCCAATCAGAATTGGTGTCAAGGTGATGGCAATGACTATGCTTTTCGGTGGAGAGTATCTCTCTTCCCCATTCCCCCCTGCTTTCTGCTTCCTGGCTGCTATGAGTTGGGCAGCTTTTTTCCACGGGAGGCCCTTCCACCTGGGTCAGGGCCTGAAGCCTTTACAAACTGTGAGTCAAAATAAACCTTTCCCTTTTAAATTGTGAGTACTGGGTATTGTGTCTCATTGATGAGAATGTGACTAAGACAAATTTTCTACCAAAATAGTGGGGTAATCTGTGGTACTGACTGAGTATGTGTTCAAAAGCCTTTGGAACTGGTTTGTAGGCAGAGTTTGGAAAGGTTTGGGGATATAGGCTAGAGAAGCACTGCTGTAAACTCAGCTTGAATGGAGTCTGGTCAAAGCTCAGAAGACCAGAATGTTGACAATAATGCAGCCAGTAAAGACCAGGCTCTGGAGCGTTCTATTGGAAACTAGAACTGCACTGGCAGTTGTATTTTAGGCCATATGTATTACATTTTAGTAGAAATTTTTTCTTTGGTACTGGGAGTCAAACTCAGGACCTCATGCTTGCCAGGCAAGTGCTGTGCTGCTGAGCTATATCCCTGGCCCTATTCTGATAGAAATTTTACATACAGTTTGCTCATGTCCTCGGACTTTGTTAAATACTGAGATTAATGGTGGTGAACTAATTAATCTGGTGAAGGAAATTTCACAGCTGTACAATGTCTAGGCTGTGCCTTGGGTGTTGTTGGGGAGCGTTAGCCAGCTCTACAGGGAGAATCAAAGGGAAATTGCATACCTGAGTAATTTTTAATGTTTTCATTTTCCCCAAGAAAGAAGCTCCTAAAAAGTTAGGGTTATAAACCTTTGGCAAAGGAGAGCTTGGGTGCTGAAAATATTCGTGTTAACAAGCAGCCACAACCAGGAATGGTGGTCTACATCTGTACTCCCAGCATTTCAGAAGGCTAACGCAGGAGAATTGCTACAAATTCAATGCCATTCTGGACTCGTAGTGAGTTCAAGGCCCACCTGAACTCCATAGCAAGACACTGCCTCAAAACAAAATAAAACTAAAAAAGTAAGCCATGTATTTTACAACATGACAGTAGAAACATCCTGAGGACATCAGAGGAAATAGCAATATCCCACTATGCTGCCTGCAAAAGTGAAAAACTTTGGTCTGAGACGAGAGGCCCAAGCTACTCTACTGGAAAGGCTGCAAGGAAATTGAATTCCCTGTGATTCAGGCTGCTCCATTCAGCCATCCAGGCAATTGGAGGCCTGTGCAACCATGATGCAAAAGGGCATGGGTACTGTTGGAGCCAGTGGTGTATGTTGGCATCCTCCATGGGGTCCTGGTTTTATGAGTATGCAGGATGCAAGAGTTGGTAGACATGGAAAGTTCCACTGAGATTGAGGAAGAAGGCCTGGGAGGCCTGGTAGTGTGCCTGTGAGGGCAGTGTGTAACGCTGTGAGTGTGAACTTGAAAGTACAGTGGAGACCTCAAAAATTTGAAGAGGCCAGAAATATAGACTGTGTGAAGAGAGGCACAAGGAGTGAGCAAACCTGGCCCAAGAAAGAGGAGAAAGCACAAGGGCTAAATTATCCACAATATTTCAGTAGCAGCTCTGCCAAAGCCCTTTGAAGTCCCCATCTCATAAGAACTTGCCCTCGGTGCTGGATGTGAAGCTATAGGCTTTAGTGTTTGCCCTGGGTCTTTCAGTCTTACTTTCTTCCCATTTGTTTCTATCCCTATATTATTCCTTTTTTAAAAATGGGAATATTTACACTATGCCATTAAATATCAACAGTGTTTAACTTTCTTGTTTAGCTTTACAGGGGCTAATATCAAAGAGTTTACTTTGAGTCTCAGAGGGGACTTTGGTTGTTGTCTTTTCAACAAAAAGATCCTGTTAAGCCTTTGGCAACTCATAAAGATGGACTAAATTCATTTTGCTGAAAGAGATTTACACGAGTCTTTTGGGGGTTAGTACTTCATGAGCTCAAATGTAGGGTTTATGAGAGGTGAGTGAGACCACTTCAGCTGGCTAGGCTTTGTGAGGTAAATGCTGGTTGGAAGACGCAGGTCAGCTTATCGTGCGTGAGTTTGCATGGTAGCCGTGCCGCGTCTCAGCATGATGTGTGCTTTTATTTTTGCTTTCACCCTTTTTCTTTGTTCAGTCCAAATTCAATCTGCAGGGCTTGTTTCTCCCATGCCTGTTTACCCCACACTTTTCAAATAAACTTGTTTGTTTTTGCCTTTTTGAGACAGGGTCTCGCTATGCAGTTCAGGCTGGCCTTGAGCTCACTTTGTAGCCCAGGCTGATCTCGAATTCGCAACGATCCTCCTGCCTCAGCCTCCCGAGTGCTGGGATTACAGGCATATGCCACTATGCCTGGCCTCAAATAAACTTTTACACTACTAAAAAAATGCTACAGGTCAGCGGTAGTGTGACTACTATTCATGTTTCCTTCATTTCCCTGTATGCTTTCCTGATCTCCATGAGTTGAGCAATTTTCCAAACTAGCAGGACTTCCACCATGCTACTTCTGTCCTAGAGCTAACTCTAGACTGAAACATCTACAAATCATGAGTCAAATTAAACCTCTCCTCCCAGTTGTTTCAGGTATTGTGTCTCAGCAACAAGAAAGTGACTAAGACAATCAATGCTTGTTTCTTCACACATTGCACTGATGTCATGAGTCCTTAAAATCCTCTTCACTTTTTTTTTTTTTTTTTTGAGACAGGGTCTCCCTATGCAGTTCTGGCCTTTACCTCACTAGGTAGGAGGCTGGCCTCAAACTCACAGTTCTCCTGCATCTGCCTCCTGAATGCTGGGATTACTGGCGTGTACCACCACACGTGGCCCTTCATTTCTTTTGAAGTGTGGTTTTTTTCTTGTATTTCCTTTTGATACTTAGGATGTTATTATCTCTGCTTGCAGTTGCCTAACTGTGCATATTTGTCATTATGCCTGCTAGACACTTAGCACATTATTCTTATTGGCCTCCTTTAATTCTATGGTCTGATGATCCCAGCGTTCCTTCTATATCTAAATTTGTTTTGGTGCTTCCTTCTCATTTTTTTTTTCCTTCTGGTACCGGGAATCGAACTCACGACCTCATGCTTGCCAGGCAGGCACTGTGCTGCTGAGTTAAATCCCCAGCCCATCTTCTCATATGTTTTATTTTGAGAAGTTCTTTACTACTGAGCTATGTCTCTAGCTCTGTCTGTTGATCCGTCTGTCTATGTGTGCAGCTCTCTATTTTATAAGGTCTTTCTATATTGCCCAAGCTGAGCTTGAACAAGTGACCCTGCTGCCTCAGCCTCTTTAAGTCCTGCAATTACAGACATGTGCCACCATGCTTCGCTTTCAACAGTTTTTAAAGTCTTGTAAAAAGTATCATAAGTTTTACTTTGACGTTTGGACCCCTTATCCTCTCTCCAAGGCAGCTTGTTTCTGGCATCTGCTTTTTTCCTCACAAATACAGTTCCAAAATAGAACTATGGAAATTGCAGCCTTTCACATGAGGATTTACAACTGTCCGGCTGGATTTACAGAAAGTTGATTTTAAAGTACATGCAATTGTCAGGAAAAATTTCTTTTGATGTCCATGATTTAATCTCTCATCATTTATAGACTATCATAATGATACTTAAAATTTGAAAATGTAGAAAGAAATTGCATAGTGTTCTTTCATTGTATTGCGTGGTTACAAAAATTAAATCTTAATGACATAGTAGTAATTTGAGAAAACATGCTGGGTAAGATGACAAGTACAAGTATTTCCAACTACTCATAATGTTTATGGAGGAGGATCAGTACTTTAAGTCCAGCCAGTGTGATATAAAGATCTTGCTTCAAGATAAAAGTTAAAAATAAAATACAGGCAGACAAGGACAAAAGGACAGGAAGAGGTAAAACAAGGACCACCGAAATGAAAGTGCATCTAGGACCCATCCCAAGACAGCCCAGGAAACCAGTTAGCTTGTGACAAGTTCTAAGTGTCCACCTGAAGGAACGGCCTCTTAATCTTAATCTGGATATATAAAGGGACAAGGATGCATGGATATCCATCTTTTTCCACACCCCTTACCCTCTCTCCAAGGCAGCTTGTTTCTGGCATCTGCTTTTTTCCTCAAAAATACTGTAAATCTTCTTCTATTCTTATACTCCAGTTCTCAATCCCAGATACCTGTTTACCCCACCCCAACAGTAAGGTACCTTGCTTCTGTTTGGTTTTTTTTTGTTATTTTGTTTTTGTTTTTGTTTTTCTTTTTGAGACAGGGTCTTGCTGTACAGTTCACACTGGCCTTCAGCTCACTTTATAGCCCAGGCTGGCAGGTCTCAAACTTACAGCGATCCTCCTGCTTCAGCCTCCCAAATGCACCACTGCACCCAGCTAGTACCTTGGTTCTGAATAAGAAGAAAATTGAAAGTTAGGAAATGATTTATAGGTTCATGGAAACTGTGCTGTTTTCCCCCTTTGAACTGTTTCTGTGTAACCTACCCAGTAACTAGTGATGGGCAGGCTGGAGACACCATTGGCTGCTGATCTGCATCCAGCCAGTCCTGGGCTCAGAATCACTCGTGGAGAATCTTGGGACTTGGTGGAGGAGGAATGGACTGGGTGTGAGGCCGAGGATTTGAATTTCTGTACAGTGCAACTGATTACAGGCTAAGGGAAGCTCTCTTACGTCTTTTGAAGCAAATAGGTTCTGGTGCTGTGTCCTTGGGCAGGTGAGAGAGAAGAGCAGCAGTTGTAAAATCTTCATCTGAGGGTCAGAGAAGAAGTGAGAGGTAGGAAACTGCAGAAGGTAAGAAAAGGAAGGGATGTGCCACAAGACCAGTGTGGGTGGTGGGTGTGGAAAAAAAAGTGGGGTTCCTGGACAGGGGAGGCGCCTCATTCCTGGCCTTACCTGAGTGGAGCAACCTGGGTCTGGCTGGATAGGAGGGCAGGTATGCACAGTATCCAGTGACAGCTGAGAAACCGGACTCTGAAGGGGGTGAACTGAGGCGGACAGAGACTCACCCGCCTGTTGCTGGCCTGTGGCTTTCTGTAGGGGCACATTCACTCATCCTTCCATCAGAGTAGGTGCCTGATCCTTGGGATGAAGGAGTCTGCCCAAGACAGAGTTGACATGTTCATGAGATCAACGTGGTCATGAGAAATCTCGACCATGATGCAAACACAGAGACCCAGTCTACTTGGCTGACTTGTACCACTCTCCCCCGCAGGCTTGATTCCTGCCACCCTGGTGACTCCGTGCTGGATGCTTATGGAGGTCCCCGCGTCTCTGCAATTCAACCAGGCAACCTCCCTCCTTCTCCCTCTCCTCAGCCTGCTTGTGCTGGTCTCAGGTAGGTCTGTAAGCCATTTGTTCTGTCCCCTCCTCAGAAAGCACTGGATGAGACAGTTCAAGTTTATCCTCCATGCAGGCCCTGGGCTGGATGGGGGAGTGGAGGAGAAGCTGTGAGAGCACAGAGGGTGCTGAGATTCTGTCCATGGAATATTAGCAGCCTCCACAGGAAAGGCTTCCCAAGTGCTGTCCACAGCTAAGGCTCCTAGTCCTCAGAAACCTCAGTCCAAGAAGCCTCCGTTGCTTGGGCAGAATTTGTCAGTCCTCTGGAGTGTCCAGTTACTGCCCTCTTAGATATTTTATGGCTCGAGTCCCTGTTTGATTCTCCTTTTGTTGAACAGCTCAGTTTACTGTCGTGGGGCCTGCTGGTCCAATCTTGGCCATGGTGGGAGAAAACATCACGTTACCCTGCTACCTGTCACCTGAGAAAAATGCTGAAGACATGGAGGTGCGGTGGTTTCGATCTCAGTTCTCCTCTGCAGTGCTTGTGTATAAGGGCAGGAGAGAGAGGAGAGAGGAGCAGATGGAGGAGTACCAAGGAAGAACCACATTTGTGAGCAAAGACATCGGCCAGGGGAAGGTGGCGGTGGTTATTCACAATGTCACAGCACACGAGAATGGCAAGTACTGCTGTTACTTCCAGGAGGGCAGGTCCTATGACGAGGCCATCATACTTGTCAGGGTGGCAGGTAGGTTACTTCGTTTTGCTCTGTTGCCTCTTCCCAGTGTGACTTCTGGGGAAAGTTTATATCCTAACCCTGGGCAATTGTAAACCAGCCAATTTTTGTTGCAGTACCTCTACGCAAGGAAAGTGGCTTCCTCTTGCCCAGGGGCTCCATGAGGAAGTTTGCTCTGCTAAGCTATGGCACTGTTTCTTGAGAAGTACACAGAACTTAGCTATGGCCTTCAGCAGGGGGAACAAGTAATTCCTGGAGATAATTCCTGGGCCTACTTTATTACTGAAACCAGCCACTTTTGAGAGGGAGAGAAGCCACATCAGTAACTGCACTAGAACACCTAGAGGAGAAAAGGACTGCCCAGAGGACTACAATGTATAGATACCTCATTTATCAATATTAATTGTTGTTTTCCTTTTCTCCAAATACTGATTGTAGTGACGATGGCTGACATGCAACTAGATCATTTCAATAAGCAGAGAAAACTTGTGCCGTGAGCTTGATGGTTCAACAGAGAAACCAAGTGAAAATTTTGCCGGGAACAATTTGGCGAGTTTCAGAACAGAAGTAGCAATGAAAATGGGATTTCTAGGAATATATTAACAGTAGATTTAAGAAAAGACTTCACTCCCTGGGGTCAGTATACGATTATTATGCTTTAAAAGAAATGTTTGAGAACTGTAAGAAGCTGAACTCATGGGGACATTTCAGGCCATCAGACCAGTGAGAGATGAGGTTTGGGGACATTGTGACTTTCTCCTGGGCCTTCATTAATTGCCTG
>NW_004955483.1:385652-421541 GCF_000276665.1 Chinchilla lanigera | reverse complement strand
CTACTCTAAATTAGGTTTCTATAGAACTTTTTCTTACTTGTTTTTCCCTACTTGATTTTATTCTTTGTTGGGTTCATTGGATACTTTCTCATGATAGAATGTTCTATAGCACTTTTTTTCCAATTTGCCAAGTTGTTTTAGGTCTTCTTCAAGTTTTCTGTGTAAGTCTTCAAATGTACAGCTAATTCCTCCCACCTTAGAAAAAATAAATTGGGCAGGAAGCACTGGACTTGAGTGTTTTAATTTTCTGAATTTAGTACAATTTGTTGGGTAAACTTAACAAAGGAACTACTCCTTTAAAGTCTGGATGATCACTGGACACGAGGCTCAGGGATAGAAATAGCCCAGGACTATGAACATGGAGCTTATTTACATACCCAGAATTTCCTTTTGTGTTGTTACTGTTTATTTTTATTGTAATAATAAACACATAACATTAAATTTACCATGTTAACCTTTATTTTTTCTTCACAATACTGAGTATTGAACCCAGGACCTCATGCATACTAAGCAAGTCCTCTAGCACTGAGTTACTTCCTCGCCTCCCCTTTTTGAAACAGGGACTCACCAAGTTGCCCAGACTGTCCTTGAACTGATGCTATTCTTGCCTCAGCCTCCTGTAGTATTCTTTTTAAGTGAAGACTCTTTTAATGAGAGAATACAGCTAAGGGGAGTCTGGATTCATAGAATTTTTCTGATGACATAAATTGAGAAGGTGAGATTGGTGTTTGAAGTATCTCAGGTGCATTCAGGTCTTTCCAGTAGGAGACTGTTGTATTATGTAGGAAGCATGATGCAAAAATCACCTAATGGACTGAGCACCTAGTAGGTAAACATCTCTGAAATGGGCTGATGGTGGGGTCTGCATGATTGCTTTACCCTCACTCCTAAAAGCAGCCACCCTTGTGCTGAATAGCTCTGCATGGTTTCCTTTATTTCACTTGGCTGGGAGAAGTAAACTGTGACAGGAAGCTCTGAATGAGAAGAGAAATACAGTGTGTCGAAGACAAAAAGCATCTTATGATTATGGCAGCCTAGCATGTTTATGTGCTTAGAACCTCAGGAGCCCAAGGCCTATGAGAAGTGCCAGGAGCAGAACATGCAGTCCTATGCATGCCTGTTTCTGGTCGGACCACTTAGAAGTGAGAAAATTAGAGTCTGTGGCAGAATGAATCAAAAAAGCAAGCATTTACAGAAGACAACGAGTGCTGGGTGGTGCTGTGATGGGCAGGTAGAGGGCAGAGTCAGGATCTTCATTTGCTCTCAGAAATCTCAGGTTTATTTGGCATAGTGGTCTCCTGGCCTCACCAAACTCAAGGTTCTTCCTTCCCTTTGTCTCTCCTCCTTCCTGCTTCTTTCTCCCTCTCTCCTGCTTTCTGTTGTTCTCTTTTCCAGAAGGGTCCTGCAGGAATATTTGGAATGTGTGTGTTCATTTCCTCTGGGTGCTACTTGTGGTTCACCTCCTTTTCCCTAGGTGGGTGTACCATTAAGAGCTGACTTTATAAGACAAGATGGCTGAGATAGCATTGCCTTATTGATTACCTGAGCCCTTGTTTTCCCTCCCCAGGCCTGGGCTCCAAGCCCCTCATTGAAATGAAGGGCTACGAGGACGAGGGCCTCTGGCTGGAGTGCACATCTGCAGGGTGGTATCCAGAGCCCCACGCAGTGTGGAGGAACCCCTATGGCAAGGTCACTCCCTCCTTGGAGGAAGCCTACACTGTGGACGGAGATGGCCTCTTCACAGTCACCATGATTGTGATTATCAGAGATTCCTCAGTGAGGAACATGACCTGTTCCATCAGTAACGCTCTGCTCGGCCAAGAGCTGGAAACTGTGATTTTCATCCCAGGTTTGTTTTCTGCCTTCTGGGGCCTTGTCACATGAAAGGGAGCTTCAACAAACAGAGGGGAGCCAGTGGAGGTGCTGGAGGATGGAACTGGGGGTGGTAGGGGCCTGGGCCCTAAAGAATTGGACACAGTTGAGCTGAGGCCTGTTCCCTTGTCACAAGGAGGAAATTAAGTACTCTCAAAATACATGAGTAGGAGCCTCTTCTATGAGGGAAGATTGGACCTTCTTTTCCCTAATAAGATCCTGGTACTGCAATAAATTTTAAGCATTATTAATAATCCTTAAAAGAAAAGAATAATCCTGAGTCTGTATACCTGTTCATGCTATCTGCTAAAGGCCTCTCTTCCTGCTCAGGGGATTTTCAGAGTATCTACAGATGCTCATAACTGTAGAGAAACTGAAACAACAAATACATAGTAAGCATTGCCTATGTTCAAAATACTATTCTAGAAACTGAGGGTTTAAGAAAAAGAAAAGAAACCGGGGTTAATCACTGGGCACAACATAGGAAGATCCATGCACTCACAGCAGTTACATTCTAGAGAGATGGAGAGCATTATGTGCAATGATTAATTAAAGCGATTCAATAATTAAACTGTATGTTACATCAGACCTTGATGAATACTGTAGGAAAAATTAAACAAGGAGGTAAAAGGGGAAGGAAACATCCCACTTCCTTGGGATGTTTCAGTTATTACCAGGTTGGTCAAGAGAGTCTGTTGTAAATATGGGAACTGAACAAACAAGAGAATGAGGCATGATATACTTGGGAGATTGTGTGGCCTGGATCACCAAAGCCATGTGTGCAAAGGGTCTGAAGCAGGGGTGTGTCTGGCATTGCAAGAATCTCTAGAGGCGATGCTGGTGTGGCTGGAATGGAGTGAGTACAGGGAATAAGAGGAAAGGACTTCAGGAGACTGAGACCGTATCAGAGTAGTAACATGTGCCAGAAGCAGATTTTGGTTTTTAGTGTGAATGAGACAGGAAGCGTGTGAGCAGGTTTAGTGACATAGTCACATGATACCGGACTCGTGCATGGAGAATTGACTGTGCCTGGCTAGGACTGCACAAGGAGGAAGGAAATGGGACCTTCTAGACAAAGAGGCATGATGGCTCAGACCAGGTTGGTGGTTGTGGTGATTTGGCGTGACAGGTACTGAGAGTCCCCACAGGGACTCTGGTGTTTGTACTCTTCTATCTCCTGGGCTCCACCAGTGCTGAGCCCACCTCTCTATGTCCAGTATGGAGCTTCTGGGGAAGAAACCACACCGAAGGGATCCAACAGGGTGCTTCAAACCCAGGCATCCTGTTCATCACTGAGAGGGTCTTTGCTGGCTTCCTTTTCAGAGTCCTTCACACCCAGCCTGTCTCCCTGGACAGTGGCTCTGGCTGTCAGCCTAGCTATTCTGATTCTGCTCATGTCTGGGATCATCTCTCTCATCAAGAAACTCCACAGGAGAAAAAAGAATGTGTCAGAGGAAAAAGATAGTGAATGTGAAGAAAGAGAAATTGCACGTAAGAAAGTAGGGCAAGAACTGTGGGGAAAAAAAGAGCAAATAAAAGGTAAAAGAGTAGGGGGACAGTTTGCAGTCATGGAGAGAGCTCTGTTCTGGTAGGCAGCAGCATGGGGAGGACAGAGGAATCTCCCGGAGGCAGCAGCAGAGACTGGAGCTCAGAACCTCTCAGATAACTCTCTGAGCTGTCCTTCCTCCAGCCCACACTCCAAAGATTCACTCATGATTGAGATCATTCACTGTCCAGGCCTGAGGCACTGGACTATCTGACAAAAGCAAACCTAAAAAAGCACTAATACTATCCAGCCACCTGACTGTATATCATTTCTGGTTCCTGTATTGGAGAGACAAAGAAGTTGATGTTAGACAAAGGGCCAATCCTTATATCATTTAATATGAATCCAAATTCTCTTCCTTCTGCTGAGGACTTTACTTTTGTTTCTTTTTCAGAGCAACTTCAAGAGGAATTGCGTAAGTTTAGCCTTTCCTGCACTATTCCAAGTACAATTTGTGCTTTACTTGGGTAGTCATTGTCTCATGACATTCACCTCCCTGTCATTTGCAGGATGGAGAAGAACCCTCGTACATGCTGGTGAGTGCCTCTGCCATTCCCTCAGATCCTGAGCTTTCTCTCTCCTAGCCATCCATCTAGAGGAGATGAACAGGAGGCCAGGGCCAGAGGACAGGGGAGCAGGGTGCTAGGAGTGGTTCACCACAGGAAATCTCCACAGCTTTTAGTCAGCCTTACAGTTTACTTGCTACAAACCTTTCCCTTTTTTTCACAATATGTTAACCCATGATGACCAGATGTCTTGGTTACTTTTCTCTCATTGCTGAGACAAAATGCCGAACACCCAAATTAAAGAGGGAAAGGTTTTTTTAGCTCACAGTTTATAGAAGTTTCTGTCCATATTCAGCTGGCTCCAAGGCAGCATAGCACATGGCAGAGGGCAACAGTCCATGGTGGTAGAAAACAGCAAAAGCAACAAGAGCAAAAAGGGAGGAGCTAGATAGCAAGCCTCTTTTCCTCCCTTGTATTGTCTGCAGGCTTCTTGCCCCAGGATGGCTGTAGCACTCACACCTATAATCCCAGCATTGGACCATGAATCAATCAAAAACTCCAAAAGCCCACCCCATGACGGCATGAGGCTTTGGGGGGACATCTAGACACAAACCGTGACACCAGAGTTCTTTGTTACAGAGCAGACCTCCTCTAGAGTTACATTTCAGTAGTTGTTGCTCTTCAATCCTGGGTTAATTTGAAAGAAGACAGTAATATCTCAGCTAGTTATAATCTAGAAGGTGGTGTAGACTCTGCCCAGTTGAAAAGTCATGGGAGGCGGGAAGGAGGCAATAACTTTCTCAAGTCTGATTTAAGGATGTATAATTTGCTACCGCAAAATGCCTTCCTGCTCCCAGGAGAGCACTGGAACTCCATGATTAGTCTTTGTGGAATGCAAGGCATGCACAAGGGAGACACGTAATCCATCTGCCTACTCCTAAGAGTAGGCACCTTGCATTTTATAATTTGTCACTATCTGCCCAAAGCAGCAAGAAATAGATGTTTCACCAAATACCATGCCACATGGGTTTTTCTTCTTTAAAGAAATTTCAACATTGTCACAAGTGACCTGGGAAACCATCCCAAGTTGCCACAGTCAGATACATCATCCAGGGAGAAAGGAGGAAATCATTTTAACAGAGTAAGAAAGGTAGTAGGCTGAGGCAAGAGGACCGCCACAAGTTCGAGGTCAGCCTGGGCTACATACTGCATTCAAGGCCAGCCTGAACTACAAGGGAAGACCTTATCTTAAAAAAAAACAACAACAGATACACACACACACACAACACACACACAAAGAAAAAAACCTGAGCAAGCAGTATTAAATGCAGATGGGAGAGAGGGGCTTGAAGCATACCCTTTTCCCAGACAGGACATCCCTATAGGCTTCAACCCATGTTATTAAAGTAAAACTGGATGGAAATATTTCCCTACACACACATTTGCGTCACTTAACTCTTGGGGAGCAGGTTGGCTTTTGGGGACATCTGTCCTCCTTCTTTACCGTTTGTCAGTCATTTAATTGAGTTATCGCCTGGCTGAAGAGACCCTGTGCTACCCAGAACATCATGTAACCCACTTTAATTCCTTTACTGACTCACGGTTGCAGAGAACAAGGGGTAAAAGCCTCTTTGCTGATGTAAGACACACTGGATGGTTTCTAACCAGAGAAAGACCCAGAGATCATATACTGTACTATATGTACACAAGGGGGCTGAGAATGCTGAGAAAGTAGGAACTATTAACATTGGCTCTGGGCGGAGGGGGTGGTGCTGGGGATTTAGTTCAGCTGCACAGTGCCTCCCTGGCAAGCGCAAGATCGTGAGTTCAATTCCCGGTACCGGAAAAAAAAACAAAAAAACCCAAAAAACATTGGCTCATTTGCTAACCTTTCTTGGTTCTTGAGAGCCTTGATTTTCAATTACCACAGAGAGACAGAAGTGCAGCCTCAGCAATTCCCAGTCTCTGAATTGCCTGGGATCAAAGGGTCTTCATGGAAAACCCACCACATGGAGAATTCCCTGTGTGCTTCCTGGGGACCAGGGATCATACCAGTGCACTAAACCTGAGACTTTTTCTGCAGCTGACGTGGTTCTGGACCCAGACACAGCTCATCCAGAACTCTTCCTGTCGGAGGATGGGAGAAGTGTGTGTCGAGGCCCCTCCCGGCAGAGCCTGCCTGACAATCCAGAGAGGTTCGACTGCCGGCCCTGTGTCCTGGGCCAGGAGAGCTTCTCCTCAGGGAGACACTACTGGGAGGTGGAGGTGGAGAATGTGATGGTGTGGGCCATCGGGGTTTGTAGAGACAGTGTTGAGAGGAAAGGGGAGGCCCTGCTGCTTCCCCAGAATGGCTTCTGGACCCTGGAAATGTTTGGAAACCAGTATCGGGCCCTGTCCTCTCCTGAGAAAATACTTCCCATGAAAGAGCACCTTTGCCGTGTGGCTGTTTTCCTGGACTATGAAGCTGGAGATGTTTCCTTTTACAACATGAGAGACAGATCACACATCTACACATGTCCCCTCTCAACCTTCTCTGGGCCTCTGAGACCCTTTTTCAGACTGGGTTCTGATGACAGCCCCCTCTTCATCTGCCCAGTGTTCACAGGAGCCAAGGGAGTTGTGGTACCCGAGGGTGGCTTGATCCTACACAGGCCAAGGACCTGCCACCCCATGCAGGGACAATTCTCTAGTCTCAGAGCCATGTAGGGAAGCCATGACCTTCTCTACTACCATGGCACTGCACCACCTGGTACAAACCAGCCCTTTCCTCTGGCCACAGGAGAGAGCATCTTCCAGCTACCTCACACGCAGTTCAGGCCCAGGCCCAGTTCTCCCCCTCTTAAGGCTTTAGTGGCAGTGGTGCTTGAAAGGTTGAAGCAGGCCAAGTATTCTTAGGGAACTGCAGATGTTACACAGCTAGCAGCTGGGGAGGTCATGTGAGACGGCAATGGACAGAAGTAGAAGTACTGAAGATTCAATACCAGGGTGAGGAGGTTGAGCCAACTACTACACTGTGAACGTGGGCAAGGGCAGGGGGAAGTACCAGGATGTGAGAGGAAGGAGAACCGCAGGACCTCCAATGTGGAGGACGATGATGACAATGACGCACAGAAGAAGTGGACCAGAGAACTGGGAGGGGCAGAGGTTGCAGTTAAGCCCCACCATTACAGCTGTTGTGGGGTCTCTGGAGCTGACCATCCATTTACTCCCAAACCCCAAGATTTCCAGACCTCACAACTATGGGCCCAGACCTGTAATGCAAAAGAATGAAGAATAATGCATTTGGATTTGGTCTGGCTTGGGCATGCTTGCAACAAACAGGAAGTTTGTCTCAACCACTGAGGGTGGCTTGAGAGTTTAGGTTCTGGCTGAGCAGGTAAGTATTGGACCCAGTCTACCACAGGGCTCAGATTTAGTGGCACTGCAGCAGTGTTAATCTTCTTGGTCTCAAGATGGCTTTATTGAGGACCTGAAATAGCTTTTTTTCTTTTGTGTGAATATCTGTTCTCGCCTACGGCACTTGAGATTGAAACTGAGAAAATTTTCAATGTATTTATATAAAAACAGGAATGAACCAACTACAGGTTAATATAAACAGCATGTCTTAGGAAAAGTAACTCGTTTCCAAAGCAATATTGATTTCATAAGTGTGGAAGAATCTAAGTTTTCACACATCTAATGCCTGGCTCAATAAAAGATAGCTAGTTTCTTATATCTGCCTTTGCATTTAATCTGTTGGGATAGCAAAGAATTCAAAAGGAAGCCAGGTGTGGTGGAACATGCCTGTAATCCCAGCACTTGGGAGGCTGAAGCAGGAGGATCACTGTGAGTTCAAGATTAGCCAGGGCTCCATAGTGAGTTCAAAGGCCAGACTGCACTACATAGTGAGTCCTTGTCTCAAAAAAGCATCTAGGACTCTAGTGTACAGGAGTGAAAGAATGAAGGACCACAGATAGTATATTATTATGAAAAAGTATTACAATTTCAGACCCTTGAAACTTATCATAGATGCTCACAAATCCTTAATCCATATTTTAAGAACCAAGGTAGATGATCCTAGAATTAAATTATGAATCTAAAATGCTGGCTTAAGTGCTAGTGCTTTCAATTTAGGACAATTCAGTAATCTAATTGTAAAACTGGGATGAAAAAAATTTTAATTCTAAAACTTCATTACTGCAGCTGCAAATGGACACACAATAGAAAGTACCACATTTAAAAATTGGAAAAAGAAAACAATAGAAAGTACTAAGAATCACTGAAACAGCAAATTTGTTGTTGTTTTGTTTTGTTTTGTTTTTGTCTTTTTGAGACAGGGTCTCGGGGGCTGGGGATTTAGCTCAGCGGCACAGCGCCTGCCTGGCAAATGCAATGTAGTGAGTTCAATTCCCAGTACAGGAAAAAAAAAAACCAAAACCAAAGAAAAAAAAGAGAGACAGAGTCTCACTATGCAGTTCAGGCTGGCCTCGAGCTCACTTTGTAGCCCAGGCTGGTCTCGAACTCACAACGATCCTCCTGCCTCAGCCCTCCTTGCTGGGATTACAGGCATGCCCCACCACACCCGGCTCATGAAAAAGCAGTTTGTTAAGATGAAAGACTGGGTTGTATATGAACATGTTTTAGTTCATTGAAGCTGCTCCAACTAAACTATCATAGACTGGGTGGCCCTTAAACAACAGGCATTTGTATCTCACAGTTGTGGGAGTTGGAAGGCCCAAGGTCAAGTTGCCAACAGACTAGGTGCTTACTTCCTGGCCCATAGTCTTTGCTGGGTCCTCATATGGAAGGGGTAAAGGAGTTCTCTAAGATCTCTCTTATAAGGGCACCTCCCATTCATGTGGGATCCATCCTCATGACTTGACCACCTCCCAAAGCCCCACTTCCCAGTACCTCCACATTGGAGATTACTTACAACACATAAATTTGGTAGGACATGGACAGTCAATCCATTTCAGTATGTCATACTGTTGTTGTTATTATTTGGACATGTTTAGCTAAAAGCATTACACTGTAAGGACTCAAATGCAGCTAATAATAGGTTATATTAATTTAAGCAATTTATAGACCTTAAGTGCTCTGTAAAGTTTTTTAATGGTGCCAGTGATCAAACCCAGGGCCTTGTGCATGCTAGCCAAGTGTTCTACCACTGAGCTATATCCTTAGCCCTAAAATAAAGTTTTAAAAGAGTTTGTATGTCTTTTTATAGTTTACGGAATAGTTCCACTTAAGCTGTATCTTTGAGTTCTCAAAGTAAATATATGTAATCTCTACTTAACAGTAATATAGTGGTGTCTAGCAAGTTAAAACGATACTTTTTGTTCAAGGAAAGTAATATTCTCGCTCAGTAAATCACACCTCATCTTAAAGGTGTCTTCCCAACACATAATTGATATATTTTAAGTGTTTATTGAAACTAGACAGGAGCCCAATGCTCTGCTAGACACTGTTAATCATTCAAGTAGCAGAAAACATGTCATGCTGTCTTCTGCAACATAGTGCACCATCTCCAGCAGAAAATGGAAGAGGTCCTGCACTTCCACTCCCACCTGCTGCACCCACGCCTCCTGACTGGTTTCTTTTGATTTCAGTGGAGCAGGTGTCTTTTGTCCTGTGTAACACAAATTGTCCACATCTTGGAACCCCACTTCCTCCCTCAGGATTTACCTATTCAGTCTATCCACTCATTCAACCATGACCCTTGAGCATGATGCAATGGTCAGAGTTGCAGAAGCTAAGGGCACAGAAGAGTGAACAAAACAGAAAGTTCCTGTTCAGAAAGACCTACCTTGTGGTAGGTCTACCTTGAGACAGAAACGGAATAAAAATGTTAAATGTATGAGGGTATGTGTGTGTGTGTGTGTGTGTGTGTGTGTGTGTGTTGGATGGTGATAAGTGCTCAAGAGATAAATAAAACGAGGATAAAAATAGAGGATGAAGTGGGTGTTATGGCCTGTATCTCGATGCCCCTCTACAAAGCCTCATACACTTCTAGTGGGGCATTTGGGAGTAACTGAATCATGGGTGTTTTAACTGTTTAAGCCCCCTACTTGGATTAGTATAGTTCTGGGTGTGGTTAAGTAAATTTCCTGAAGACAACCAGCCATCTCTACCAAGAATTTAAATTCAAACTCTTGTAATACAATCAAGTTCCATCAGCCATGGTTACAGATAAGTTTTATGAGCTTTAATTATATTAGGGGTCTATTTTATGACCACATATGATCTAAAGGGCAGGTTTATTTTTGGCTTGTGAACAAAAATGTTGCAGTTGCTAAGTCCCAATATTTGTCCCAAGGACCCCTTACAAAGATACCATTCAGTCTACCTGAAGTTTAACATAAGAACATACTATACTTAATCCCAGCACTTGGTGGGGCCTGAAGTAGGAGAATCACCATGAGTTTGAGGCCAGCGTGGGCTACACAGTGAGCTCAAGGCCAGGTTGAACTACATAGCAAGATCCTATCAAAACAAAAATTACATGGAGCATACTATACTGGCAGAGTGAGAAACGAACAAAAATACACAATGTAGCTGGGCATGGTGGCACATGTCTGTAACCCCAGCACTTGGGACACTGAAGCAGGAGGATCACTGTGAGTGCAAGGATAGCCTAAACTGCATAATGAGACCCAGTCTCAAAAAAAAAAAAAATTTTTTTTAAAACCCTAAACAGTATACAAATGGTAGCCAGGTGTGGTGGTGCACATCTGTAATCTCAGCACTCTAGGAGGCTGAGGCAAAAACATTGTAAATTCAAACCCAGCCTGGACAATTCAGAGATTTAGTGAGACTTTGACTCAAAATTTAAAAAGGCTAGAAATATAGCTCATTGTCAAAGTTCTGGGTTCAATCCCCAGTACCAGAAAAAAAAAAGTATCATGTAATAAAAAGTAGGGAGGGTGAATGAATGAACTCATCCCACCCAAGAGAATTTTATGAAAAATACAGAACATACAAAAAAAACAATGGAAGCACTGCCTCTGGAAAGCAGAAAATAACATAATTTGGTAATGAATCTAAGACTTGAATTTTGGGGATACTGAAGGAGATGAAATTGGTCTGTCACTATTCCTTTCATACGTTCATTGGCTGTACAGTAAAAAGTGATAACCTCCTCCTGCATCTATTTACTTAAAAGCAGATTCTAGCAAACTGCCACCGTGTAATGTTAATTAAACTGATACACATAATACAAATCTTCCTCTCCACCCATTAAAAACTTTTTTCTACTCAGTTCAGCAGATGCTTCTAGTATAAGACATAAAACAGTTGAATTTCTGGAAATACTGATTATACACATATATTAATGATTCAAATATGTAAGCAAACATACTGGGAGGAGGGGGGAATTTTTCTTTAATGGGTATAATTCAATGAAGGTTCAGTTTTCACTTTTCCCAGGGTTTTACCGTCTAGCAACTGATAAAATACATCACCACTTTTGAGGCAATCAAAAAATTAATTTGTCCAAAGAAAATTCCCTTACACTTTCTCACAGTAAGCGTCCGACACATGCTCCAAAGTAAATTTGGCCTGAGGATGCCTCCGTAGTCGATTGCTCCTCACACAAGGAACTGCAACCACATTTCGCGTGAGCCTCACAGTTGCCGAGTTCCAGCCAATCACAGGCAGCCTTGTAGGTTGTGACCCCGCCCTCACGCGCGCAAATCCGGGTCCTGGATCACGTGTGTTACTGTCAGTTTTTAACCTGGATAGCAGGCTATCTAGTTTCCGGTGCTACTTTGCTTACGTTACTAAATGTAACTTAATAACGTACTTTAAAGATGGGGAACTGTCGCTTACCTTCCTTCTGTGGTCCGTGACTTACCAATGGAGTCCCAAGGCGTACGTGGAGAGCACTGTTGCAAAGCAGGGCTGTGGGGCTGGAAGACCGGGCTGCGAAGCTGAGCGGTGGGCTTGGGGTGCCGGGCCGGGGTGCAGAGGAAGAGGGCACGCTCTGTGGGATCTGGAGGGAGGAGGACAGTATGACAGGTGAAGCCTGCCGGCTGCATGCGCTTAGGGACTAGGATCTGAAAGAAACAAAAATACGACTCAGAAAATCTTCTGGTCTCCTTTCGATTATAACCAAAAAGGTTTTAAGGCAGGAGTGGTGGCGGGCGTCTTTAATCCCGGAACTTGGGAGGCTGAGGCAGGAGCATCGCCACAAATTCGGGGCCAGCCAGGACTACATAGTGAACTCAAGGCCAGACGGAACTACACTGTGAGACCCTGTCTCCAAAAACAAACAAACAAACAGCCTAAAATGCTGTAGACTGGGGGTGGGGGCGCAGGCCTGTAATCCCAGCACTCTGGGAGGGAAACGTAAGAGAATCTCAAAGTGCAGCCCAGACTGGGCAGCTTCGTTAGACTCTGTCTGAGAAATAGAGGCGGGGGAGTCTGGGGATGTAGCTCAGTGTGAAGGCTGTGGGTTCAATCCCCCGTAAGGAGGAAGTAATGCCTTAAGGTTTTATATGTATGTTGTTATTTAGACTCCATATTTTCCAAGTGCCATAGTTCCCCATACTGTGTGGAGTCCCTCATCCAAGCAACTTTGAGTGCCCCAGTGTGATAAACCAGGCCCCTGCCACAAGTTGCCCTTCTGACCTAGTCACTACCCATCTTTTTATCTTTCCCTGGTTCATTTCTTTTGTCACTAGCTTTGCAACTCACACCTTAAATATCACCTTGACAGCAAATGCTGATTTGTTTCTGTTTTTGTTGTTTTCTGAGACAGCGTCTCGTTAGCGCAGGCTGGGCTCGAACTCGCAGTTATCCTCCTGCCTCAGCCTCCCCAGTGCTGGGATTACAGGTGTGCGCCAATTATTGTAACTAGGGGGCAACTGCCGTTTTAGTGAAGGGATTCCGGGAGAACATATACGTTTATGCAAAGGAGGCACTAGAGATGGGCTTCAGAGGCAGATCACCAGGGCCCTCTGTTGGAAAGAGCTGCTGGAGGCCTGTGGAAAAGGAAGGGGCTCCTGAGCCCATAGTTACCTCCTGACCGTTCATCTCTAGGCTGAAGTTCCTAGTGGACTCATGTCAGTGTCCTGTTGCAGAAAGGATGTGGATGGCGGTTTTCCCAAACTCCCTCCCTGGGTGTCTCCTCACCCTTATGCTCCTGCGGCTGCCCACACTGGATGCGGGTAAGTCCCCCTTCTTCCCCAGCTCATTCTCTGCTCCAGCCCGCTGGGTTGAAATGCGTCTGCAAATACCAGCCGTCACACAAGTTCTTCCCAGGGAGTGCAGGAATCCAGTGCGGCCCAGGTGGATACCCTGAAGTGAGAAACAGCAAGAGCATGTCGGCTTTTTGGCTAGGCCTAATTCCTGTCCATCTGCAACTCCGTCACCTCACCCGGATTCTGCTCTTTGTTTTGTTTTTTTGGCGCAGCTCCCTTTGAAGTCCTTGGACCTCTGGAACCTATCCTGGCCTTAGTGGGTGAAGACTCTGAGCTGCCCTGTTATCTTTCACCAAGTGTGAGTGCTGAGCACATGGAACTCCGGTGGTTCCGGAACACATTCTCACCGGCTGTGTTGGTGTACCAGGATGGGCAAGAGCAGGAGGGAGAGCAGATGCCTGAGTACCAGGGGAGGGTGACACTAGTCACAGACAACATCACTGCGGGGCATGCAGCGCTGAGGATACATGGCATCAGGGCCTTTGATGAAGGGGTGTATGGGTGCTCCTTCAAAGATGACCAGGCCCACAGAGAGGCCTTCTTGCAGTTGAGAGTGGCTGGTGAGTAGATGGGTTTTTGCTTCTTGGGGTCAATGAAGGGATATATGAAAGTGGTTTATAAACCTCACAAGCATGAGAGTATGGTGAGGCATTACCATTGTGGTTAGAAATTATCCAAAAATTTAATATACAGCTGGGGATATAGCTCAGCGGCACAGCGCCTGCCTAGCAAACACAAAGTCCTGAGTTCAATTCCCAATACCAGAAAAACCCCAAAAACTTAATGTATAAATACTGCAGTGCCTTTTAATATTAGTTATTTTTAGCTATTCATATATTAAAAGTATCTTGGTGAGGGGCTGGGGATTTAGCTCAGTGGCACAGCACCTGCCTGGCAAGCGCAAGCTCGTAAGTTCAATTCCTGATACCGAAAAAAAACCAAAAATAAATAAATAAATAAAAGTATCTTAGTGAAATCTGTATCTCAGCTCCATGACAGTGGAACCTCTGCAGGGCAGCTTATGTTAGTTCCTGTGCTTTTATGTATAGAGAGAAAGAATGATCTTGAAAATTGCTTCTAAGAACTTAGAAACTTGACAAGATAAACTTGTGGCTCTTCTATAAATTACAGACCCAATTTTAAACATAATAAAATCTGTTAACCTCTTGACACAAATATACATTCATATAGATACATGTATACACTTTTTTAGTAGATGTTTTGTTTTGTTTTGTTTCAGACAGGATCTCGCTCTGTAATTCAGGCTGGCCTTGAATTCACTATGGAGCCCACACTGGCCTCTTAACTGAAGACAGTCCTCCTGCCTCAGCCTCCCAAATGTTTACCACCACGCCCAGCTACTTTTTTTTCTTTCTTAGTACATGTCTGTAGCATGTACATTCATCATGGGGAGTTGGTACATGCACATAATACCTCTTCATTCTTTTTCCTTCCCCTTCCCTCCTTGCATTTCTTGGTCTCCTTTCCACTTGCAAAAGATCTATATATATATATTTGCCCAGGTGTTTTCTGTACCCTGTAGTTATCAAAAAAGAAGCAAGCAGAAAAATAAAGTCTCAAAAGTAGTAACTTAAATGTATGAGGAATCTGAAGTAGAAACCGTTTAAGGGAATCACTGAAAAATACACAGCAAAAGAATGTTGAGTCTTCTGTGAGTCTGTATCTTCCCCTGTAGTCATCCAGAGAAAGGCCCAGGAAACAATTTTCCTTTCTCCAGTTCTTGCCTATCCCATAATACAGCACGTGTTCTGCCTGTTCTCCTCTGCCCTTATTTCCAACAATAAAGACTCCATTCCCACTGCTACAGCTCCCAGCCTAAGCCTCCTACCCCGGTGGAAGGCATTAAACTTGCTGTTCTTCCGCAGGAAAGACCACTTCTCATGTCTGCCCATTCAGTTCTTTTCTGCATTTCAAAGGCCACCGCAAATGCCCATCTATTCTTTAGGGGTGAACTTGCTCCTGATCCCCACATGGCATATTTCTGATGAGGTGTGTGAAATGTTTCATTGTTACCTCAGTTCCCTTTTTTTTTTTTTTTTTTTTTTTTTTTTTTTTTTTTTTGGTTTTTCGGTTTTTCTCTGGTACCGGGAACCGAACTCACGACCTTGCGCTTGCCAGGCAGGCGCTTTGCCACTGAGCTAAATCCCCAGCCCCCCTCAGTTCCCTTTGAAATGAGGAATTGAGATCTCTCTGTTCCTATTCCTGGTTACAGTGATTCTAGAAATGCTGTAATTCTGTGGTTATAAGGGCGTCCAGAAGGTTAACCACTAAAAAATTAAGGCCACCTTCTCTCTCCACAGCACTGGGCTCTGACCCTCACATCAGTGTGGAAGTTCAGGACAGTGGAGAGATCCGGCTGGAGTGCACCTCTGTGGGGTGGTACCCAGAACCCCAGGTACAGTGGAGAACGCCTGCAGGGGAGAAGTTTCTGTCCACATCAGAGTCCAGGAGTCCTGACCAAGAGGGTCTTTTCACCGTGGCCACTTCCATGATCATCAGAGACACCTCTCTGGAGACTGTGTCCTGCTGCATCCGCAACCTGCTCCTTGGTCAGCAGAAGGAAGTAGGGATTTCCACATCAGGTTAGTGGGACAGGGCTGCCTCCCGTGCTGACGCAGCTACAGGACCACAGTATTCCGGACACTTGCTCAGATGTGACTTCATGGCAGAGTTGTGTACTCTTCCCTCAGCTCTGCAACATCTCTTGCTTGCTGGCTTGAGGGAGCCCCTAAAAATGTTACCAGATGCGTGAGGATTTTGAAGGTATAAGCTCTATATAGATCTTAGAGAAATTCCTGCTTTTTTATAATGCTTAGGAAATAGAAAGCCTTTGTAAGTTCCATTTCTGTAGACTGAAGAAATTATTGGTAAAAAGCTTGAGGAAACACATTTACATCTGTACCAAACATACACATACTTTTTTGTCATTCCAGAAATAATACAGTAAGTCCCCAACTTACAAACATTGAAGTTTTGAACTTTCACAGATACAAATGGAACTCACATTACGAACATTCATAGATGTTCATGGCCCTAGCTAGAATCGTTTGCATTATGTTAGTAATAGTACGGAGAGTGCACGTACCAGCTTTATTCTCAATGTGTTGTCATTAAGAATCATCTTAGATGTCTTGGGCATGGTGGCACATGCCTATAATCACAGCATTAAAGGAAGCTGAAGCAGGAGAATCATTGCATATCTGAGGCCAGCCCAAGCTACATAGTGAAACCTTGTCTGAATAAAAACTCACATTAGCTGTAGGGTTACACACATTGAGGAAATTCCACTCCTGTTTTCTATGAAATTTTTTTTTTTTTTTTTAACTGGTTATCACCATGCAGGAGTAGCGGGGCATCAGCTCTTTCTCTGACCCAGACTTTTGCTTCTACTGCCCCATATGAATGGAGGCTGGACTAGCACCTTCCTTTTGCTTGTGACTGTAACTGGCAATTCTTGATAGATGGCAGCACAGTCTCCTGCAGCTCTGTTTAGCTCTTGACACAGCTAATGCGTGCCCAAACAGAAATTTATAGTGCTAAAAGAGGAAAAGGTGGGGCTGGAGATTTAGCTCAGCGGCACAGTGCCTGCCTGGCAAGCGCAAGGTCATGAGTTCAATTCCTGGTACTGGAAAAAAAACAAAGAAAAAAAAAAAAGAAAAGAAAGAGGAGAAGGCAAACTAATAATCTAAGCTCCACTCAAGAACCTAGAGAGTAAAATAAACCCATATCAAGAAGGAAGAAAGGGGCTGAGGATTTAGCTCAGTGGCAAAGCACCTGCCTGGTAAGCGCAAGGTCAAGAGTTTGATTCCTGGTACCAGAAGAAAAACAAAAACAAACCAACAGACAAGAAGGAAGAAAGAGCCAGGCATGGTGGTACATGCCTGTAATTCCAGCATTCAGGAGGCTGAGGCAGGAGGGTCGCTACAAGTTTGAGGGCAGCATGGGCTACAGAGCAGAAATCAATGAAATTAAAAATAGAAATAGTAATGAAGTCAATAGTTGTATATTCAGATATCACTCCAGAACCTTCAGACACTAAAGGATAAGAAAAAGAATACTATAAACAATTTGAACACATAAATTGTACCTCTTTGGTGAAATGTACCAATCCCTGGAAAACACAAATCACTGCAACTCACTAAATATGAAACAATTTGAACAGCCCTATAATTGTTAAGGAAATGGAGTTCTTAATTTTAAAATTAGCAAAATAGGCATCTTTGTGCCGGATCATTTTATTGAAGAATGCTATCAAATGCTTCAAAGAAAATTAACACCAATTTGACAAAAGTCTATGAAACAAAAATAGAAATGAACATTTCTTCATTTATTTTATGAAGATAGCCTTTAAAAAACAGTGTTAGGAGATTAAGCCTAGTACCCTGTAAATACCAAGGTGTGCCCTACCATGGAGCTACATCCCGAGCTCTTTGCTAGTATTACTTTGAACTAAAAACAGGGCTTTTGGGCTCTTTCCAAGACTTAGCTATTACAAACTGTGCCACTATAAACATGTGTACACATATATCGCTGTGGTATGATGCTTTTTATTCTTCGGGGAAAGTACCCAAAAGCGGAATACCTGCATCAAATGGAACCTCTAGTTTTAATTTTTTGAGGAATCTCCACATTGATTTCCACAGTGGTTCCATCAGTCTACACTCCCACCAACAGTGAAGTAGGGTTGCTTTTACCCCACAGCCCTGCCAGCTTTGGCTATTGATTGGTTTTTTGATACTATCCATTCTTTCAAAAGTGAGATGGAATCATAGTGTGTTTTAATTTGCATCTCTCAAATGCCCAGTGATGTTGAATATTTTTTCATATATTCACTTGCCATTTCTACTTCATCTGAGAAGTGTCTCTTCATTTCAGTGCCCATTTTTATATTGGGTCTTTAAATTTGGAAGGTCTGATTTTTTAAAAAATTCTTTGTATATGCGAGATATTAGTCCTTTGTCTGGCAAACGTTTTTTCCCACTTTTTGGCTTGTCTCATCACTCTGTTGGTGGTTTCTCTTGCTGTGCAAAAGCTTTTTGATAAAATGAGATCCCAGTTGTTGATTCTTTGTAATATTTCCTGTGAGATCAGGGTTTTGTTCATAAAGTCTTTGCCTGCATCAGTGTCTTCAAGAGTTCTACCTGTTCTCTCTTCCAGCAGATTTAGTGTTTCCATTCTAATATTTAGATCTTTGATCCATTTCAATTTTAGTTTAGGGCATGGTGAAAAATATAGGTCTAGTTTTAACCTTTGGCATGTGGAGAGCCAGTTTTTCCAGCACCATTTATTAAGAGGCTATCTTTCTTCCAGTGAAAATATTTGGCTCCTTTGTCAAAGGTAGGGTGGCTGAGTGTGTTTGAAGTTGTTTCTGCATTTTCTGTTCTGTTTCATTGATCCTGTGGTCTGTTTTGCTTTGTTTTGTTTTGTTTTTTTTCAGTACCATACTGTTTTTATCACAGTATCTTTGGGGTTTTGTTTGTTTGTTTGTTTTTTGTTTTTTTGTCTTTTTGAGACAGGGTCTCACTATGCAGTTCAGGCTGGCCTTGGGCTCACTTTGTAGCCCAGGCTGGTCTCAACTCACAACAATCCTCCTGCCTCAGCTTCCTGAGTGCTGGGATTATAGGGGTGTGCCATCACACTGGCTTTATTTTTTTATTTTTTTTGGTTTTTCTCCGGTACCGGGAACCGAACTCACGACCTTGCGCTTGCCAGGCAGGCGCTTTTTGCCGCTGAGCTAAATCCCCAGCCCCACACTGGCTTTATCACAGTATCTTTGTAGTATAATTTCAAGTCAGGCATTATGAAGCCCCCTGCCTTGCCTTTAGTTGCCCCAAATTGCTTTTGCTATTCTAGGTCTCTTCTGGTTCCAAATGAATTTCAGAATTGTTAAGTCTCATTTTCTTTTCTTTTTGTTTTTTTGAGACAGTCTTGGTTATATGTTGGTTTCTGTATGGGGTAACAGGTCCCGAGAACATGGTGCAGCAGATAAAAAGAAAAACAAGACAAACAAAGTTACAGGATCAGGGGGTTACAGCCTCTAGGGCTGAAGCCTCAGTTACAATTTTCTTTAGCCTTTTATTGGGAGTCTCACAAAAAGCAGGAACAGGGGAAATGGGAGGAACCATTAACAGGATTAATGAGGGCTTAATTATCATAGGAACTGAACTTTGACTTAGCTAGCCATCATGTTATCATTCCTTCAGACATATCTCAGCAAAGCATCTAGTGTTATCCCAGCGGCTTTCCACAGGGACTAAGGTCCTTCTTGCATTTCCTTCTTACACTAATGCTTTTGCTACACTTTCTCCAGAATCAAACAATCATATGGCTTGGTCAGGCTCAAAGTCTCACATAGGTAATACATTAAAAGGTGAACTATAGAATGTCCTTCTCCACAAGACAGGGTCTCATTTTATAATTCAGGCTGACCTTGAACTCACAGTGATCCACCTGCCTCAGCCTCCCAACTGCTGGGAATACAGGTGTGCACCACCACACCCAGCAAAGCCTCACTTTTTAGTACATACAAATACTAAGAAAAATTTTGACCTTACAAAAATTACTGAGGATTAAGTGTGATGATATACAGGAAAATGTCATATTAATTTCCCCCATACTATGAATGTTCTAAAGGGACAAGCCAGTTAGGATAGTTAGAATAGGATAAACAAGACAAGTCAAGTAATGTATAAAGAATTTTACATAAGAATGATTTCATGTCCCAGCATATGCATTTGCATAGTAATCTCCTATCTTACAAAGGGTAATAAAAGGGAGAGTAATAGGCTTGGAGAATTTGGTGTGCGGACCAAACGGACCCAAAACAGGAGAGGAGAACTGCTAAAAAGGAGAGGAGAACTGCCTTAGCAATTCAGGAACTGAGCTGCTGAAGGCAGAATGCCCAGCTGAGCCCAGACTAGTTCAACCACAATGACAGAAAACTTTTCCATTTTATCTGGAAATACTTATAAAAATAGTTAAACTTGCTAGACCTCAGTTTTACCAAGTGAAACATCCTTCTCATAGGGCTATCATGAGAAATCTCTAAGAGTGAATAGGAGCATGTTTAAACTTTACTTTTAAAGCCACAAAAATCAAATTTTAAAAATATATAGGTTTAAGTCCTACCTTATACATATGAAGAAATAAGAGTACTGTGAAGATTTGACTTTCTTAGACTACAGTGAGGACAGGGTTGAATTCTTCTCCTTCTGACACTGTTGTGCTTTTTGTTTTCTTTCTTTCTTTTTTTTTGAGACAGGGCCCTGTAGTGCAGAGTGACCTTGAACTCACTGTGTCACCCAGGCTGGCCTCACACTTACGGTGATCTTCCTGCCTCAGCCTTCTGAGTGCTGTGATTACAGACATGCACAATCATACCTGGCTCCTCCATTTGTTGATTTCCTTTCCCTTCCTGTGGTTCTCTTCAAGCACAGCAATATGTCTTGGTTCCCTCACCCTACATACACAACACCCAGTGCAACTCGAGCACCAAGCTCAAAGTGTTACCTATGACACTTAGAGTGTCACATTAGAGTGATAGATTTTCCTCCCTTCTTTGCAAGACTAAGGACCTTCACAGAGCTACATCCCCAACTCTCTTTTGAGATAGGGTCTTGCTAAGTTGTTCAGGCAGGGTTTAAATTTGTGAGTTCTCAGATGCTAGGTTTACAGGCTGCTCTACCATGTTTTGCTTTAAAATGATAGATTTGCTTGTTTTGCTTTTGTTTCGTTTTGAGACAAGATCTTGCTATAGATAGTTTAGGCTGGCCTTGAACTCTAGTCATCAGGCTATTGCTTTAGTAATTCATTAGTTTGTAACCACAGACTGGCAGGATCATCTTAGGAAAGATACGGCTGCCACATATCTTAGTTCTTAGCTAAAGAGCGAAGTAGGTGAAAACAGTGTGTTGCAAACGTATCTTTTTAGCTGGGTATGGTGGCCCATGCCTATTATCTCAGCATTGGGAGGTTGAGGCCGGAGGATGAAAAGTTCAAGCCCAGCCTGGGCAGTTTAGCTAGAATTCATCTCACAAAGGACTGGAGGTATAGCTCAGTACAAAGGACTGGAGGTATAGCTCAGTACAAAGGCTCTGGGTCCAATTCCCAGTATAGGGTGGGGGTGAGGGTGTGGAGAAAGGTAAATAGCATTCCATAGCATTATGGACTGTTTTTGACAGGGTTTTGCTGGCCTTGAGCTTACTAACTGAAGCTAGCCTCACACTCACAGCAGTCTTGTCTCAGCCTCGCAAATCCCAAAATTACAGGTATATGCCATCACAGCAAGCCATTGTAAAGACTTTGACCTCATGGAGCTCCTCAAAGCATGTTGGCCTTGAAACACTTTTTGTGGTATTGGGGAGCAAACCCTGGTGCGCCCCACCACACCACTGAGCTATGTCACCAGCCCTTTTTGACAGAGGACCTCACTAAGTTGCCCAGGCTGGCCTGAAACTCATAATCCTCCTGCCTCAGCCTCTGGAATAGCTGGCATTATAGGCATACACCACCATTCTTGAATGAAACACTTGAGAATTCTGGTCTCAGAAGGTCCCAGAGAAGCAACACTATGGGGCATTTATTAGGAACAGTGGTGACACCATGGGGAAGTCAATGAAGGAGGCTAGACAGGGAGGAACTGACGAAATGCAATTACAGCAAAGCCTCTGCCATTCCAACAAGCTCTGGACCTGAAGTGGCCCATCGAACCATGCAGCTCAGGTTAAGAGCTCCACACTGCTACATTTCACACTCAGCAATCACTGGGAGCAGGTGCTGGGCCAGGCCGCTCACTCCATGGAGGCTGGGAAGCAGGGAGAGAGGGCAGCAAGGAAGGGGCCAGGGGCCAGGGCCCAGTGCTCCCTTCAGGGCACACTCAAAGGACCTCCTTCATCCCACCAGGCCCCACTTCCACATCTCCATCAGCAGGGAAACAATTCTTCCACACATTAGCTTTGGGGGACCATTTAAGATCCCAACCATAACGCCCTGAACCGTGAATACTCCGCAGCTGGCTGTGTGCCTTGACTGCAAAGCACCCCAGCACCTGTGATGGCAGGGAAGGAATGCGCTGCTGCTGGGGCTGCCTAGGGAAGGGCGCAGGCAGATGGAAAAGGTTTAGCTCTGGAAATAATATGATGATGAGAGAAGGGATCTTTCCCTTAGGTGCTCAGGTCCAGCTCCTAGTTCTAGCAGAAGCTGGTCCCTAGTTTCATGCCTTTCCCTTTATGTGAGAACTCCTGAACCAATGGGATAACTTCTAGGATTTCCCTCAATATCCTCCTTATGACTGGCCCCAGACCAGTTTACTCTGCTCTCGTTCTAACCTGCAGTTCCCCAGTACCTGGTGTATGACTGGGACAC
Organism: Chinchilla lanigera; assembly: GCF_000276665.1. Classification (NCBI taxonomy): domain Eukaryota; kingdom Metazoa; phylum Chordata; class Mammalia; order Rodentia; family Chinchillidae; genus Chinchilla; species Chinchilla lanigera. Next base: position 399,054 of record NW_004955483.1, on the reverse strand, counting down.
TGTTTAGTTCCAGTTTTGTTACTACATGCCTCTAAGCTTCTTTACTTTTATCTCCAAAAGTTGATGTTTGAAAAGTTGATGTCTAGGGGCTGGGGATTTAGCTCAGCGGCAAAGCGCCTGCCTGGCAAGCGCAAGGTCGTGAGTTCGGTTCCCGGTACCAGAGAAAAACCAAAACCAAAAAAAAAAAAGAAAAGTTGATGTCTAATAAAGGCTAATAAAAGAGTGCGGAATAAGCTTGGAGAATTATAATGTAAACACCGTGAAAACAGGTATTTCTGGGTTTTATTTATTACTATGCATCCTGGGTCTCAAACAGTGTCTGCCATGTAATGTACAGTCAGTAAATGTGTGTGCTGAATGAATGAATGAGTAAATGAGACAGTAACCTCCACTTCAGAGAAGTTCTCCTAGATTTGACAGGTAGGGACTTTAGCCAAAAAAGACTATGTCATCTTCAGAGTGGCTCCAGACTGAACTTAGTATCTCATTAAAAATTCCTTGTGACTGTGTTTCCTTAACCTCTGGATGGATATATTGGCCTATATTTTAGTCCATCCCAAAAACTTTTTTTTTTTTTTCATTAGACAAGGTTTCACATTTCCAGAGGAAACTCTGGGCATTCTGTCTAGGGAATAGTGATTCTCAAGCATGTCTCTTCAACTTTTGGGAATGGGGAGATTGATTTTTTTTTTTTAATCTTTTTGAGACAAGCTCTCACTATGCAGTTCAAGCTGGCCGTGAGCTCACTTTATAGCCCAGGCTAGTCTCAAACTTGCGATGATCCTCCTGCCTCAGTCTTCCAAGTGCTAGGATTACAGGCATGCATGACTCGTCATTTCTTATTTTTTTTCTCCCAGTGGAAATCAAAACATTTCTGAAAGTGTTGGGGTGGAACAGCCACTGTCACTGACAAAGGAAGGCTTGATTATTGGTTAGAGCAAGATGGGATGTATACAGGAGCCCAGGAGAAGCTAGAGTTGTCTATAGACCTTAATAAACACATTTCCTTGGGGTTTTGTTTCAGCTCCCTCTGATGCAATTTGGAGTTCCTTGATGGTTGCAGTATTGATGGGACTTACTGGAGTATTTGTCACTTGGCAACTATATAGAAAATATGTAAAGAAAAAGACAAAGAATGAAACTAGTCCCATAGGTAAGTCATAGCACATAGATTACTTTTCTTGGGTATTTGTATCGAATAAAGAATTAATTAGCAATGGGTGGTTGAATTAGTTGTCCAACAGGTTATAGTCTTCTTCAACCTATTATTTCAGAATCTTGGAAATTGAAAGGGAGCATGAACACATGAAATAGCAGAGGTTGAAGAGAAATTAGGGTTTTCTTACAGAGTTGGAACCATGAGAACCAGTAACATCATGTCACCAGTTCCCACTCCTTGGGGACACAGCTGGAAGTGAGGGGTGGGGGAGCTACCAGGCAAGTGTGGTGTGTAAGCAGAATAGGAAGAAGAAATGTGTTCACCTCATAACACCTGAATCTGGGCTGAGGAAGCAGGTGCTGGGTTCATGTTCTCTTCACTCACCCATAGGTCTCCTGGTATCTAAAGCTCTCCCCAGATTTAGCTCAGTGGCACAGTGCCTGCCTGGCAAGCACAAGGTCGTGAGTTCGATTCCCGGTACCAGAAAAAAAAAAACAAGCTCTAAAGCTCTCCCCAGCCCTCCAGCAGAGTCCACGTGCCTTGTGCAGGAACAAAACCAAACCACACTTTCTGTTCTCTTGACTGACTGCCAGTGTCTCCGCAGTCATGCAGATGGTAACAGTCCTTTGCTCTGTCTTGCCTGCTCCTGTTTTCCTCCCTCTTATACCCCAGCCTCAGGGGCCTTTAGAGATAACTTTCATTTTACAGAGAGATGCCTGGAAATTTGATTGGTTTCACTTTGTCTTGTGCTATTAAATACACAGAATACTTTCTCTAACCTGGCCGTGACTCGTGTTTCTGTTTCCTTTCAGAATGGAAATTGGCTCGATCACATGCAGGTCAGTTTACTTAGCACTTCTCTGGGCTCTGAGATCCAACTACATGTGAGTTTAAGGCCAGTCAGGCATGGTGCATGCTGATGATACCAGCACTCTGCTAGGTTGAGGCCAGGAGCATTGTAAGTTGGAGCTCCTCCTGGGCAACTTAGTAACTTGGTGAGACCCTATCTCAAAATATAAATAAATAAAAAGCAAACTGGGAATTAGCTCTGTGCAGTCTCTAGGTTCTCCCCAGTACTGCAAATAAAAGAAAGAATCCAAAGACCTAGAATAAGTGGTCACGAAAAATACTAATATACTTATAGTGATGAGACAGAGGTTTTTTGCTTTTGTGGGGTTTTTTTTTGTTGTTGGCTTTTTTTTTTTTTTTTTTTTCATGTGTTGGAGGATGTTTGAGGTTTTTTTGGTGTTTGAGACAGGGTCTCACTATGTAATTCAGGCTGGCCTTGAACTCACAGCAATCCTGCCTCAGCCTCAGCCTCAGCGTCAACCCATTATTTGAGAATCTGGGGTGACAGGCATGTGCCACCACACCTGATCCCACGATTTTAAACTGTGTTGGAAGCTTAGTGTTCCTTGGTGACACAGGGTAGGCCTTTGGAGGGTCACATTAGGCACTCAGACTCCAGAAACGGTCAGCTGTTTTGTCCCCTAGGGTGCTGATGCCCAGGGCCCTGGAAGGAGCAGAGGGCAGGCAGTTCTCCAAGGGGCCCTGCCCACTACTAGAATGCTGCTTCATGCAGAAGAAAAGATAGATCCTGTAGCCTTCAATGTTCACTGATGGTTACTCTCTCTTGTTCCCAGTTGACGTGACCCTGGATCCAGGCACAGCCCACCCCCACCTGATTCTGTCTGAGGATTCAAAATCTGTGCGACTGGAAGATTCTCGTCAGAAACTATCTGAAAATCCAGATAGATTTGACTCCTGGCCCTGTGTGTTAGGCAAGAAGCCCTTTACCTCAGGAAGATACTACTGGGAGGTAGAGGTGGGAGACAGGACTGATTGGTTGCTTGGGGTGTGCAGGGAGGATGTGATGAAGAAAGGGTTCATCCTCATGTCTCCCAAGAATGGCTTTTGGGTTGTGGAATTATCTGAGAAGGGGTACTGGGCCCTTGCCCCGCTCCGAGTTCTTCTTTCATTGCCAGAAGCACCTCATCAGATTGGGATTTTCGTGGACTATGAATCAGGAGCTGTCTCCTTCTACAGCGTGAATGACGGATCCCATATCTACTCATTCACTAAGGTCTCTTTCTCTGGCCCCCTTCGTCCTATATTCTGCTTGTGGTCTTGTGATAAGAAACCCCTGACCATCTGTCCAGTTGCAGTTGATGGGCCTGCAGAGGTCACAGTCGTTCCTGATGCCCAGACTCATCAGAGACTGTTGCCCCCCATGGGAGAAGATTCTGGCTCTGGAGTCACAAATAATCAGCCTTTCTGAACAAGTGACAGCATATTCCAGCAAGGTCCTTTCACCTCCCCCCTCCAGTATCCTCTCCTGAAGCTGTAGCTGTCACGGTCACCCATAACCTCAGTTCCTTCTTTGGGGTACAGTCTTAAGAAAATTGTGACTAGATTGGAAGATTATGGGAACTTCTTAATGTGCTTTAGATCAGGCAGGCTTCAGGAGCTTTACCTTAAAATCTAAGGGCATATAAATGATTAAAGAGGAAGAGTGTGACAAGAAACATCTTGGTGGACAGAATAGATATGATGTGAAGCAGTATGCTTTATGTGACGTACAAAAAGAAGAACAAAGCAAAGGGTCTATAGCTCTCTTTGTGGCAGTGTTGGAGAGATTCTGGGTAGAGCTCCAGAGTTACGTGCACAGTTTACATTTAGACTCTATCCCTCCCTCCGTCCTCCTATACCTTGCCCAGATCTTGATGTGACCTCTCTTCATTAGCTCAGAGAAGTTGTCTTCTCTTCTCTTATGGATTTATTAAGTCTCTGCTTGAGAGAGATTTGCAGGATGGTGAATGCTTTCCCCACTTGAAACCTTAGCTGCCTGCTCCCTAAACCCAGGTAGCCCTTACCCTCACCTAGTCTCCCTGTTCTGCCCTCACTTGCACTCCCCCACCTCCTCCATACCTGTAGCAGACACCCTTTGAATAGACAAATCGGTGCTATTCACAGATAGTTCTTCTGTAATATGAACTGGCTCTCAAGCCTTTTGTAAGTCCTACAACTGGTGTCCCTTTTACTTAGTATTAGTATTTTATGCCATTGAGGAAGAGAGGATTGAGTGCATACTGCACCAAGAGCTGAGCTCAGCCATCCACAAAGGAATACATTACTGGACTTAACACCTTTCTGTTTGTCCTCTTCTGATGGAGACCACTACGAAGCAGCCCTCAGCAGGATTTAAATTAATCAATTGGCTTTTCATGTTTACTTGTGAGTCTGTCCAAGGCCTAGGCTCCTTGTCTGGAGATGGGCAGTAGATTCATAGTAAGAGAACCTCTGAGAGTCACTAATCCCTACTAAAACCTGTAATGGTGGATAAAGCCAGAAAGCCTCAAAGGTAAGACAAGATCACAGCCAAGGACGCCTGGATCTGATCTCAACTAGATAAAGACTATAGCCTCAGGCTTCTCACTCCTGGGTGGGTTAACCTAATCCTTATTAAGGATTAATTTAATACCTTACTTAGAGAAGTCCTTGAGTAATTCCATGCTTCTTGAGTCCTTCCTTCTCTTCTGATAACCAAATAAGTACAGGCCACCCAGAGAAGGTCTTGGTCTTAGCCCCAAGAGAATCTCAAATTCTCTGAGAGGGCTTTCATCCTCCTGGAGCCCTGAAATCATTGCATTTGCCTCTTTTTATTTATCCTTTGCCATACATTCATTAGGGAGATTGCAGACCTGATCAGCCCACAGTAACTAAGGGATATTATTAACCTGATAACTGGCATCTGAACAGGGACATATAGTCCTTGGACTGGAAATTTTTAGCCTGAACGAGTAAATCTACCTAGAGTGGAAAGTGGGAGGTGGAGAACCCCTTCACAGGGTGAAAACTTCACTAGGGATGCCTGGAGAAAGGAGGAAGAGAAGCATTCCACAAGGAATAGGGGTTAGTCTTCCTGCTGTGAACAAGCTGTTTTTATCCAGGACTGAAATGGGCCAAAAATTTTCAACCAAAGAGCAAAAATACATAAAACAGCCCCAAGGTTTCCTTAAATGCTCAGGGGCTCATGTGCTAAAAAAGATGTAACAAAAATGTTACAAGAGATAACCAAGTATAATTCATGGTTTCCTCTGGCAGGCAGGATGATGATTGGGAAAGAGTTGGAAAAATCTTTAAAAGGCACACAGAACAGGAAAAGTCATTTCCCCTGAGGCCTTCTCAACTTGGAACACAGTTCATTCAGTTCTAAGTCCATTGCAGAGTTTACAGTCATTAGCCTCTGACTTAGACAGAGGAAACAAAAGAGCTCCCAGCAGAGACCCTTAGGTTGGAGCAGGCGTCTTTCAAAAGAAAATCCTATACAGCTCTATCTAGGAACTCACAGATTTTAAAGGAACAAGCAGCCACAAAAGGAGAAATCATCGGCATCCCCACTTGCTTCCTAGTTAGAACTCAGCAAAATGATCGTAATGAGGAAATTATTTTGCATGTGCCTTTTGAAATTGAGATGATAAAAAATCTTGAAGTGTTGTTCAAATTCTTATAAGAGATCTCTACTAATTTATAAAAAAGTTCTGACTAGTCTTTTTATAATTGCAAAGTTTAAAAATTGTAAAAATTAGTATAATTCAATTTGGCCAAACATATATTTAAGTGCACTTCAGTTTTGCAAGCAAGTTATCTTGTGTGTGTGTCTTTGTTTGTCTCTCTGTCCAATCTGTAAACAGCTGTTTTATTTGAATTCAACAAATTTTTCTTCTTGTTGAATTTTTTGGATTTTTGAAGCATTTACCTATAATTTAATTTGGCTTATAGATAAATGTCATCTAAAATTAAGGATATGCTTCCATCAAGGTTACCAGCTGGTCAAAATGATGTCAAAATTGGTTTTATAAGTATCATGCATATTGTTGTTTATGTATTATGACTTGAGAGTCTCTCATTGTTCAAATTTAATGTGTTAAGTATTGAGATTGCATTTTCATGGGTTATCAAAAATTTATTAAGATAATTAAACAAAAATCGCTTAGGCTGAGGAGAAATTTTTGGACAGGACTCCCAGTTGATGCATAAGGAAGCAGTTGCCTGGAAACATTCTTCCAGTCCTTGATCATTAATGGGAAGCCCCAATAATCTCCATAGCCTTATGGGAGACACCCCAATAAATATTGTTCAAAATATATGATTGTTATATATTTAGATTGGTCATCATCAAAAGGTTAAGTTTTCAAAAAATAAGACGATAAGGTTTTCTGATTAAAAGATGTTCATGGTACAAAGCTAAATCAAGAAACAAAATAATGACAATTTGTTATTGCTAATTTCATGACGTATTACATGTATTCATACCTTCAAAATGTACATTATTCTAAAATGTAAAACTGGGATTGTTTATAGTGATAGACATCTTCCTTTCTCTTGTGCCCCAGATATTTGTAATAAGAGGTTCACGTCAGGCCAGTATAAGGTCATCAGTCAAATGCTATTCCAAGATGAAGATTTAAATGTATTTCAAAAATGTCATCATGCCTGTTATGTTACACTACTATGTATGGCTTTTGATATCAAATTTTCTCTGTAAAACTATATAGCTGTTGTCTGTTAACATTCTATAGGGATATAACTACTAGAACTTCCGTGGTTGGTAAAAAACAACAGTTCTCTGACAATACTTTATATTTCAAGGTGCTCCCACTACAATATAATGTCATTAACCTTCTCTTCTGGATGTTCAACAACTAAGGTGTGGAGACCAAAAATTAGAAAGATAGATGGGCTAAGCAGGTAGCCAGTTTTTAGCTCTAGCCCTCCAAGATCAATGAGGACCCAGGACATAAGAGAACCTTTGCTTTGACATCCTGTAACTCAATTGAGTCCCTGATCTTCTGATCAAGGAGATTGTGGAACCACAGAGGAAAGTGATTCTACAGTGTATAGTGTGCCAAAGGAGAGTCACCAGGAGAGAAACATCTCCCAAGCTTTCAGAGAAAGCAACTTGGTCAAGCAATGGCCATGACTCAACCAGAAGGCTTACACTGGTAGAAGTGAGAGGCACAGTACATTGTGCCAAGGTAAATCCAGAGGAGATTTAGTTGACCTTGATAGATAGCAAGGAGTTAGTTTTAATTAATACAGGTCTCACTTTAACTGGTCTTGAATAACCAGCAGAAATGTATAACCACAACATGTATAAAACAACACCATAATAATACTAATTTCTAAAAAAGAAATGGTTATTCTTGCCTAGAAAGTACCATACTCCAAGTAACCATATAGATGAAACCAACAATAAATATGCTAGATTCCTTCTAACAGGATCCACCAAATCCACCTCATAAAGATAATTCATAACTTACCATAAATCATCATTGTGGATGCTATCCTGGAACATGTGGCCATAGAGAGACAAGATCTTCAAACCAGTGGTGAAATCTTCTGCAGACCCATCATGGATTCTGTAATGGATTGATTATATTAACATGTTTGCACCTTTTACTTCTGTTCTTCTACTACAGGGGATGCCAAACCCAACAATACTAGCCATGTTTCAACTGCTGCAACTACAAAAACAAAAAGGAGGGCTCTTCCTCTTGGCTCAGCTAGGCACTTCAAAATAAACTCAAGAAAGCCAGATATTGTGGTGCACACCTGTAATCCCAGCACTCGGGAGCTGAAGCAAGAGGATCACCTTGAGTTCAAAGCCAGCCTGGGCTACATAGTGAGTTCAGCAGCAGCCTGGCCTATGTAGTGAGACCCTGTCTCAAAAAAAAAAAAGTAAATCCAAGACTGTGAAGCTGTGCGTGAGCTTTGTGTGTCACATTCCATGCAGATTGCAGTGTCTTCCAACTTTATTTCTAGGAGTATAATGAGCCATAATCATTTGGAGCAAGAGTTGCCAGACAATACAGAACAAGTCTTTTTTTCTGTAAATATAATTTATTAGTATGCTATTGCTTTGTTCCCATAACTCCCATAGCTATACCCTGTCTCAAAAAAGAAAAGAAGGGGCTGGGGATTTAGCTCAGCAGCAAAGTGCCTGCCTGGCAAGTGCAAGGTCGTGAGTTCGGTTCCTGGTACCGGAGGAAAACCAAAAAAAAAAAAAGTACAACATAGTATCAGGAGGAGGGGAATTCAGCCCTGTTCTCAGTGATTGTAGTCTAAGAAAGTCATATGTATAAGGTGGGAGTTAAACCTATATGTTTTTAAAATTAAAATTTTGTGGCTTTAAAAGTAAAGTTTTTTTTTAAAGTTTAGACATGCTCCTATTCACTCTTAGAGATTTCTCATTGATAGCACTATAAGAAGGATGTTTCACTTGGTAAAACTGAGATCTAGAAAGTTTAACTATTTTTATAAGTATTTCCAGATAAAATGGAAAAGTTTTCTACCATTGTGGCTGGACTAGTCTGGGCTCGACTGGGCATTCTGCCACCAGCAGCTCAGTTCCTCTGGGCAGCCCTGAATTGCTAAGGGAGTTCTCTTGTTAGCAAACCAGGTCCATTTGGTCTGCACACAGGATGACAGTCACTGAAATTGTGAGCTTAGCAAAAGAGAGCAGGTTTATTCATGAAGTGGGTAAATGAGGCGATGGGAGAGCAAGTCTCAAATGTACCTCCCCCAGGATAGCTGGGCTGTTTTAGGATAAAGAAGCAGAAGAGGAATATGGGAAAGTGACTGAAAGAAAAGTGAAATCGTGAGCTGCACACGTATGATCAAACCTCAGAAATCTTTATAGAACAGGTATCCAGGAGATAGTGGTGTCTGCATCATCTGAGGGCAATTGGGGCTTCTAAAATAAAAAAGTTACTCAGCAGACACTGGCACGGGCCTGTGAAAAGGGTGAGGGTTTCAATGTGCCTAACTGAGACAGAAGTGGCCTCCAGAAGTTACCATCGCTACCCACCTGTCAGGGTGTGATCTACAGTAGAGCTAGTGGGAGCCTAATAAAATACCACTAAACCACATCAGCCCTAAAATTGGTGACTTACAGGCCATTGTAGTGGTGCACACCTGTAATCCCTGCCTTTTGGGAGGCTGAGGCAGGAGCATGGAAAGGTGGAGGCCAGCCTGGGCAATTTATCTAGGCCTTGTCTCAAAGGTTGAGGATTTAGGCCAGTGTAAAGACCCTGGGTTCAATCCCCTGTGAAATAAATATGTTGAAAACCAACACAAAGCAAGAGAAGTGAGAGGACTAGAGGGTTTATTCAGGCTTCACACTTCCCAGGCTTTTCAGAGCAGATTCTTTGCGTGTGCTGGCAGGGGCATCAGTAGAAACTTACAAGCTCTCTGAAGAGGTCTTTGAACTGGCTGGTCTTCACTTTCACCCCATGCCACTGGCCAGAGCAAATCACATGGCCAAAAGCCATGTCAAGGGTAGAGGAGACACACTTTGTGATAAGACACGTAGGGAAGAAGATTCAGAGAGGTGTACAGGATTAAAGTCCATAATTCAAACTACCTAGCATATCATCACTTGAGATCCAACCCAATCGTACCTTCGCAGTGCCTTCCTGTAACATTGCTAACCACAGGGCTCCCTCTTATCTCTGGAACTTTTAGCCTAGACCACCAAGCCATTTGGGGGCTCAGAAAACACCCCCAAAATATTCTGCTTTGGATTTTCGTGGGAAGCAGCAAGTTCAGGGGAAGCACTTTTTTTTATGATTCTCTTTACCTTGAAGATTAGATGGAGTCTTCAGAAGGCGCTCAGGCAACATCAGTGAGAGGTAAGGATAGAGGGGACCTTGATTCCGGCTAAGTTGCACTTTCTGTGGCTTATTGGTGGGGTGGTCCTGCCTCGTGAGAATTTAAATCTGGTACACGGTTGGATTCATACCCTTTATGATGACTTCAAATCAAAAGCTAAGTCTGAAAATATAGAATCTAGAAAGATGATTATACATTTATCTGGCTTTTTAAATTTTGAAGGGACAATAAAGGAAAGCATAATAAGCCCCAAAGACCTTTAGATCTGCAGGGGAACATTGATAGTGGCTGAAAACAAAGCAGGCCTGGCAGATATCAGCTATCAAAAACAGGAATACTGCAAAGCACAAAATAACCTACCATTGGCATTACATGCAGCTTCCAGACAAACAGCTATGTCTTCACCAGTTACAGCCTTAGCCCACTCTGTTCTTCCCACTTCCTAATAAAAGTACTGGGGCCAGATGTGATGGCACATGCCTGTAATCCCAGCACTCAGGAAGCTGAGGCAGGAGGGGAGGCTGAGGTAGGAGGAGTGCTGCAAGTTCCAGGCCACCCTGAACTACATAGTGAGACCCTGTTTCAAGAAAATACTAGATATATTGCAATTTATATTAAAAAATGGCTCCCCTTCTTCACGATAGCACTCATCCAGAACAAGCCCTTGCTTTCTTGAACTTCCCCAGCCTTCCCCCCCCCCCCCCCCCCGCCAATAAGCCAAAGTCCCATCACAAGTCCTTCCTGCATCTTCAGGTGGACTCCCTGCTTCGGTAACAAGTACCCTAACCCTAAGTCCCATAAACACCTGGCTGGATAGCGGGTGGCTGTGGCTGACCAGGCCTTGGCATGGCCATTGACAGCAGTGAGAAGGAACCGATTCTATCTTGGCTACAGACTTCTATTTCCCAAGTAGAACAAAATCTCTCAGCATCTAAAGCCAAAAGGAACTTCCCACAGATTTCTAAGAACAAAAACTGAAACAAAAGCATGTTCATGATTTGTTGATAATTTTTCAGTAATCAGATATTCACAGAAGGGGACAGTGGTTTTATTGTACATTCTATATACGTGTTCCATCTTCTTTCCCACATCTGTACCTCAAATGATAATTGGCTTGGTTTTGTTTGTTTTCTGAAGAAACTCAAATAAGGGCTTGGGAAATTGAATTTTCCTCTAATTGTTCCTCAGACAATAAACCCTTTTAGAAACCCCTCTATTGTAGATGAGAAAGACACAATTGTGTACACATCAGTGGCTCTTCGCATCTCCAGGGTTCTGCTTCCCAAGGATTCAAAGCCCCAGAGACCTGAATGAAAAATTCTGACAGCGTGTTAGTGATGCGCATGAGAGGGTGCTAAAGTCCCATTTTTCTTGGGTGACAACAGCTCTTTTGGAAGTTGACTTCAAGGCTGGCTGACGCTTTGCTCCTTCCCCATGTCCCTTGTAGACACAGCTGACGGTGGCTGATGGGGACCAAGGGAGTCAGGAGAGGGAGTGGACCTGCGCTGGTGAAGAGACAGGTGGTATTGGAGAGTAGGAGCCAGCTAGAGAGTCTGAGAATACCTGACAGTCTCTCCATAGTGTCCCGTTTCTGCACAGAGGAGTACTCTGAATCTCACAGCATTTGACTCTCTCCTTCCCCCTCCCTTTCCATTGTCTCTCCTTTTTAAGAATCCTTCCTCCTCTCCCCTCTCCTCTCCTTCGTCCTCCTCTCCCTTCTCCCCTGTCCTCTCTCCCCTTCCTGCTCCTCCCCTCCCTCCCTCTCCCCCACCTTTACTTGCACACGGTTCCCAACGCACTGACAGCTTCCCGGATCTCTTTGGGTTTCAGCTTTGGGGCAGGGTTTGCCTCAGTGACAATTCCAAGGCAAAATTTCTTGTTCTACAAGTCACTTAGAGTCCCCTGGAAGACAAAGCCCAGGACAGCAGCCTAGGTAAAAACACTTTTTTTTTTTGGTATAAAAGCACACATTTTATTAGTAGTACTTCCTGTCACATTTCCTCATAGTGTTCTCTCGGCCCACATCTTAAATAAATTACTTGAACCCAGATCTTTGTGTCATGGTCTGCTTTTGGGGGAAGCCAGTCTAAGGGAATGGAGAGTGACAGCCAGTCAAGAATGTCCAGGCTGCTGCTCCAGTGTGCAAGTTCTGCACCTCCACACTGTCCATGGCCTGACTCCAGAGAGGGAAGGCAGCTATGCTCTGGAAGGACAGTCCCACAGAACACAGGAGAAGGAATGGCTGGGAAGAACAGGAGGGGTGTCCCAGGGTGGCAATGGTCCCACAGCCCCATCCTTCCCCAAATTCTCCTATTTCCACCTTGTTCAACCCAACTTCACTTTACTGGTGCTCAGGAATTCCCAACCTCCCCCTCTGTTCTGGGAACTCTCCATTTCAAAAGTATTTCCAAGAAGGAGGCTCAGATTTCAACTTCTTGCTCCATCCTCCCTTGCCCCTCCTCCTCACGGAAGTCCACCACCTCCTTCTACCATCTCCTCATCCTTTCCACCCATGTTTCACATACACACACTGTCATGATGTAGGGGTCCAATTTTAATATAGCCCTGGTATATAGAGCATTATTTTGGTATTATAATATCAAAATGTCATTAAGTCACACCTGATTATTACTCTCATGTCAACCATGGATGTCCCAGCAAAACCAGTCCCCAGCAACCACAGAAAACTGCAGTCCTACCCAATCTCCACTCATGCCAGTCCCCCACTTGGCTCTGGCCCTGTGCAGAACAAGCCCAAAGCGCTGAGCAGAACCATCACCCAGCAGCTTCATGGTTCCTGTAAGACCAGCAGCCGCCTCTCCACCCAAAGTTTCTAAATAAAAAAGAGAAAAATCCTACAAGGCAGGTAGTCAGCAGCAGGACTTGTGCTTAGCAGGCACAAGGCTGGGGGTTCCATCCGCAGCACACCCATGAACATGCACACATAACACACACAAGCTACAGACCCAGAAGCATCCAGCAGAGAGGATCCCACACCATGCCTCCTAAATCAGAATCTATTTCTAAATGACGCATGTACTGTGAGAGGAATATGTTACTATTGATGATGGAAGAGAGTCAAATCACCCTTTGATTGTAATAGAGCCTCAAAGCAGTTTCTACAAATAGATTTATAAACAAAAAAAGCATAAGTAGGTCTTTATGTTCAGAAAAATGTAGATAAGTACCAGATAAAACAACTAAGTAAAAAAACCAAGTATTCATTTTTGCTTTTTTGAAACAGGGTCTCACTATGTTGTCCAATCTTACTTTGAACTCAGTGTAACCCAGGCTGGCCTTGAATTTGAGATTCTCCTCCCTCAGCCTCCTGAGTGTGAGGGTTACAGGTAAATACAACCACACTCAGCTAACTATATATTCTGTTTGGTTCAGTTTGCTTTTGCTTTGCTGTTTTTTGAGACAAGGTTTTGATGTTGAGTAGGCTAGCTTTTTTTTTTTTTTTTTTTTGGTGGTTTTTCTCCGGTACCGGGAACCGAACTCATGACCTTGCGCTTGCCAGGCAGGCGCTTTTGCCGCTGAGCTAAATCCCCAGCCCTGAGTCTTTTAGAC
>NW_004955483.1:382036-385148 GCF_000276665.1 Chinchilla lanigera | reverse complement strand
ATAAAAATAAAAATAAAAACTTTATCTAAGTGGGACTCAATGGCACACACTTGTAATCCAGCACTCTGGGAACCTGAAATAAGAGGATAGTAAATTCAAGCCCAGCCTGGGTAATTTAGTGATTTGATAAGATGCTATCTCAAAATTTATTAAAAAAAATCAATAAATAAGATAAATAGGCAGGGGATCTAGCTCAATTCCCTGTACCACCACCAATAATTATAATAATATTAAAATAAAGTAAAACACTCTTACATATTAACTTTGACAAAATAAAAACTACATTAAAAAAAAGAACAGCCACCAAAAGAACAGTTTGCCTAAGCAAAATGTTGACAATGTCAACTAAGATGAGGGTGCAAGAAACCTTTGCAACCATAAGATCTGACAAGATTTGACAGTGAGAAATTTGAACTGTGTGGCAAACAAGAGACAGCACATCCCACAACTCCCACGGTCACCTGTCTAAGAGGAGCAGGCTGGGAGTAGGGAGAGGTGGCCGAGAGAATTTCCTTTACTGCATTAAGCAAGACCTACTGTAATTTATTGATGAGATTAAGATGCCAGAACCTGATGTTGGGGTCAGAGATGCAGGATCATTTTCAGTGTTTATCACTGGCATATATTCTCATTGCCTTGATTATATAGACCCAAGGATATTATAGAGAAAAATAAGGAAGACTATCTACTTACTAGTGTTTAATTCAGCAACTATTGCAGTTTTCAATTTTTATTGCTCTTTATATTTTACCATATATACATATATAGTAAAACATAATGCAAATGTATACATATGAATACACATATGCCTATATCATGCACATCAAGTCAATTCTAGGTTTCCCCAAAATTCTCTGAAGTCATCTTAATCATATACTCTTCTTATAGAGTATAACAATTTAGTCTTGATTGTGGTTATTAACCAAGTCCCAATTAATGAAGACATACATATACACACAGGTCATTTCTGATTATTTAATAACTGGTAATATTTTTATCCTTTCCTTAGTATGATAAACCAGGATAGGATATTTAAATTAATTCTTTTGCTCTGTTCTGCCTGAGACAGGGTCTTGCTATGTAGTTCAGACTGGGCTTGAACTTGAAGTGATCCTCCTGCCTCAGCCTCCTGAGTGCTGGGATTACAGCTGAGCACCACCATGCCCGGTTTAAATTAGTACTATAAATTGTTCTTAAACACAAATTAACCAAAAATGATAGTGCATGAGTCCAGATGAAAAATCACAATTTTTAATAATGGTGTACATTTCCTCTAAGCATGAATAAAATAAACATGGCATTTTTGAAGGACATTCATATATTCAGAGATTTTTAGTGAAAAGTGACATGATGAAATTTGTGTTTGGGAATAATCATTTTCCTGGCAGTCTAGTGGGTCATAGTTGTAATCCTCTTAGAAGGCAAATTCCAAAACCAGAAAGGACCTTTGTCATAAATGTAATACAAACTTTATTTTTTTAATTTTTGAAGGATTCATATAGATTGCTAAGAAAGAGTATCAGGACCAGTCTTGAACACAATGAGCAACTAGCCTGGAGCTCATTTCTAGAATATATTAGTCAGTTTACACATGAAAAATGGCCAGTCTCATTATCATGTAAAACATAGCAAAATACTGTAGTAATTTGATAAATTTTACACATTCCCAAAGTTAGAACTTTGAAAAGCAGCCCACAGTTGCTAGAAGGATTCGGTGAGCAGGGACTGGGTGAGTAGGACACTGGTACTGACAGTGTGATGGGCTCATGTTTCACAAAGGGACATTGACAGTAAGCTCACACCTTGTGACCCGATTGACACTACTTCTGGAAATTTATCAGACAGTTAATCAGGAACAAAGACTTACGTATAATGTGCATTATTTATACCAGAAAAAAAAGAACAAACTGTCTCACAATTTTGGCAATCATGCAACTATTCGGGGCAAGAAGTCTTATTGATTATTTCTGTGATGTATGAAGCATTTTAAAAAGAAAACCACTGGAAAGATACGCCAACATAGAGCTATTGTTAAAAATATTTTTCTGTATGTTATTGATTTTTTTCCCCCCACAACATTTAGAGCTTTAACCTCAAGTAAAGAATCACTGGTCACATGACTTGCTCTGATAGAATTCTCCTTGGGGCTTAGGCTGGGCTGTAGCTGTAGCTCAGGGTACAGCCCTTGCCTACCGTGCCCAAGCTCTGGGGCTCCATCCACAGCAACTGAGGTATATATGGAGATGGGGAATCTGCACACAGAGATGTTCTTAGGGAGGCGGTGCTGGGCCACAGAACTGAGTCTCTCCCCTTGACCTGGTGCCTTCACCCACCTTCTTCAAGGATGTGAACTGCCCCCCATTGTCCTCTTCTCCCTGGAAGGAAAGGGCTGCCAAGATGAACCAGAGTTGGCTGCTGCCTGCTCTCTTTCCTTTCTTGTTCTTTCTCTTTTTAGGGTTACATTTTGTTGTTGTTGTTGTTGTTTTGTTTTTTGTCTTTTTGAGACAGGGTCTCGCTATGCAGTTCAGGCTGGCCTTGAGCTCACTTTGTAGCCCAGGCTGGTCTCAAACTTGCAACGATCCTCCTGCCTCAGCCTCCCGAGTTCTGGGATTACAGGCGTGCACCACCACACCCAGCCTAGGGTTACATTCTTTTACTTTTTACTTTTTCAACTTTATTTTAAAGAGAATTAAAAAAGATCAGTAGCAAAATAGCAGCAACACAGACAAAAACACAACAAAGCACAAATAATAAAAATGACACAGGGTTTCAAAACAAAATGATAAGAATTAACAGTGGTTGTTGTATTAGATATTGTTATCTTCAACAAAGTTGCTCAGATTACCAGATGTGAGAATGCAAGATTGATCAAACCATTAAAGAGAATAAAAAATAATTTTTAAAAAAGCCATTAGAAACGATAGAGTTTCACTAGTCAAGATGGTAGGAATTCACAAATGGTTGTTATGTTGCATATTGTTATCTTCAAATTAGTTGTTCAGATTACCAGGTATAAGCATGCACAATTGGTCAAAAAAATTAAGCTGTACCTTTCAATAAACCATTAGACCTCAGCAGTACAGTTATCCCAGATATATATATATATATATAT
>NW_004955483.1:375547-381936 GCF_000276665.1 Chinchilla lanigera | reverse complement strand
TATATTCCCTTCCTTCTTTCCTTTTCCCCTTTCCCTCATCCCAGTTGTTCCTTCCTTTCAGCAATTTCTATCCCTTTCATAATATCTATTATACATTTTGGGTTTTATTTACTCTTTCAGGTTCTCACACTAGGGAGATAATACAATGTTTACATACATGGGTCTGATTTATTTCACTTATGAGTATGGTCTCTAGTTGCATCCATTTACCTATAAAAGCCTTGAGTCTATCTTTTTTTATAGCTGAGTAATACTCCATTGTATAAAAATACCACAACTTTTTTATCCATTCCTCCATTGATGGGCATTTGGGTTGTTTCCAAGATTTAGCTATGACAAATTGTGCTGTTATAAACATGGGTACACATATATCACTGTGGTATAATGTTTTTAATTCTTCTGGGAAAATACTCAGAAGGGGACTAGCTGGGTTAAGTGGGACTTCTAATCCTAGTTTTGTAAGGACTCTCTAAACTGATTCCACAGTGGTTTCACCAATCTACACTTCCATCAGCAGTGGAGAAGAGTTCCTTTTCCCCCACAGCCTCTCCATCATTTGTTATTGGTTGATTTCTTGACGATAGTCATTCTTTCTAGGGAGAGATGGAATCTCAGTGTTTTAATTTGCATTTCCCAAATGACCAATGATGTTGAACATTTGTTCATATATTTATTTGCCATTAGTATTTCTTTATCTGAGAAGTGTGGGACCGCGGATATGGCTCAGTGGCACAGCACCTGCCTAGCAAGCACAAGGTCCTGAGTTCGAGTCCTAGTACCAAAAAAAAAAAAAAAGCCATTATCTGAGAAGTGTGTATTCATCTCAGATGCCCATTTTTGGATTGGGTTTTTGAATTTTGGGGGCCTGATTTTTTAAAATTCTTTATATGTTCTAGATAGAATCCTGGCCAACAAAGGAAAGGCAGGAGCCATCACAATCCCTGACTTGAAATTACACTACAAAGCTACTGTGATAAAATCAGCATGGTACTGGCAAAAGAACAGACTTGAAGATCAATGGAACAGATCAGAAGATGCAGACACAGCTACAAACACACTCAGCCACCTTATCTTTGACAAAGGAGCCAAACATGTTCCCTGGAAGAAAGATAGCTTCTTTAATAAATGGTGCTGGAAAAACTGGCTTTCCACATGCTGAAGACTAAAACTAGACCCATGTCTATCACCATGCACTAAACTAAAGGCAAAATGGATCAAAGATCTAAATATTAAAGCAGAAACATTAAATCTACTGGAAGAGAAAATAGGTAAAAATCTTGAAGACATAGGGGTAGGCAGAGAGTTCATGAAAAAAAATTGCATGGGAAATACTTCAAAGAATCAACAACTAGGATCTTATCTTATTAAAAAGTTTTTGCACATCAAAAGAAATTACAGAGTAAAAAAAAAAAAAAAAAACCCACGAACTGAGAAAAAATTTTAGCCAACTGTCCTTTGTTTTTCAACCCCTACCCCACAGTAATAATAAAATAATAACTTACTTTTTTCTGGGCCCCTGTTATGTGATAAGCACTTTACCTGCTTAATCTCATTTAATCTCCCCAACACACCCCCAACGAAGGTACCGGTAACATTATTCTTTGGTTTTTGCTGCACATGTTGTAGCAATGCTGGGCATCAGAACCAGACTGTGAGGATTATTCCTTTGTTTGTTTTTTCATTTGCTTGCTATGAGATAATCTTCTATAGGCCAGTCTTCTATAGGCTGGCCTTGAACTCGGTAGCCCGGGCTGCCCTAGGCTCTGCTTCAACCCCCCTCATGGGCTCATTAACCACCACCACCAGCACCCTGCCACCTTTTTTGGTACTGGGGATTGAACCCAGGCCCTTTGTGCTGACCTACATCCCCAACTCTTTTTTCTTTGGGCCAAGATTTGGCTAAATTCTAAAATCACTCAAGGGGGGCTCCAGCCTGTGCTCCTCCTGCCTCAGCCACCCAGAGAGCTAGGATTAGAGCGGGAAACCACACCTGGTTTGATTTTTTTTTTTTTTTTTTTTTTTTTTTTTTTTGTCTTTTTGTCTTTTTTGAGACAGGGTCTCGCTATGCGTTCAGGCTGGCCTTGACTGGTTTGACTTCTAAAGCAAGAGAACTGAGGTTTGGAGAGGTAATTAATTGGCCAAAGCCCTCATGTCTCATTTTAGTTTTTCCTTCGATCTCCTCCTTTTTCTCCCTATCCTACTTTATTTAGCCTACAACTCCCTAGCTCTCCATCTCTCTGGGAGCCTTTTCATTTTTCCCTAATGTAAGTGCCCCAGGCGCCTGTAGGCAGGCTTCCAGGCGAGCACTTCCCCTTTCCTTCTGCTGCTGGCTTTTAATTTTTGCCCCCGGGGCCGTAACCTGCTTTTTCACTCCGTGGCAGAGGCTCTTGGTGTCTTTTCCTCCACGATCAGACCCCGAGGTCAGTAGGTGCTGCCGCCCTCCCTCCCTCTGGTCTCCCTCCTCTTGGGCCCTCTGTTCTCCAAACTCCTCCGCTCTCTTTGACACCCCTTCTTGCTCATCTTCTCACACCTTTTTCTCTTTTCTCCTCCATTTCATTTCCCATGCGTCCATTTCTGCTTCTCTGGCCTTATCTTTATTATCATTTCTAAAAGCAATATATTATTCTGTCATAACTTTTTTAGTTTAGCGAAGTGACCGCAAGGTTCGTTCATTTATATTCAGCGCACTAGTGCCTCACAACGCCTTTCTTCAGACTAAGTCAGTCTGGGACGGTAGGGGCATGTGGCTGTTTGGTAGGTGCCTGAGCAAACTGCGGCAAGGACTAAGAATCCCCCGGAAAGGGGGCGTTGAGGGGCATAAAGTGCCAACGCAGAGGCCTGGTGGAGGTCCGGGGAGCGCAGATCCCCAGCCTCTCCAGCTTCCTGCCCTTCGCCCCCAGGCAGAGGCTCCAGCGCCCCTCAGCTGGGAGATGGTGACACCGGGGCTCCCCGCGCGCCTGCTGGCCCTGGCGCTCCTGCAGCTGCACGCACTGCGCGCAGGTCAGTGCCCTTCTTGCGCCCCCTCTTGTCCTGTGGGATGGAAACGTTCCGATAAAAGCAAATGTCTCCCTTGTGTTCCTGCTGGTGACCTTCTCCTGCCGGAGTCGCGAGGGTCCCCTGGGTTGTCCCGGAAAGGTCTCGGGGAGGGACCTACGCCGGCGGGGAGTCTGGCTTGTGCCCACCCCGACCCGCCCTTGGCCCGTCCTCCAGCTCGCTTCGACGTGATCGGGCCCATGGAGCCCGTGCTGGTCGCGGTGGGGAAGGATGCGGAGCTGCCCTGTCGTCTGTCGCCCAACGTGAGCGCCGAGCACATGGAGCTGCGCTGGTTCCGAGAGGCGCCCTCGCCGGCCGTGCTACTGCATCGGGACCCGCAGGGGCGCGCGAGCGAGCCGGCGCCCGAGTTCCGCGGGCGCGTAACGCTGGTGGCCGACGGCATGGCCCAGGGGCGCGCTGCCGCGCGGATCCACGCAGTCCGGGCTGCCGACGACGGCGACTACGGGTGTCTCTTCCGGGATGGCGCGAGCTCCGGGGAGGCCGCCGTGCACCTCCGAGTGGCCGGTGAGGAGGAGGGAGGGTTTTCGCTTTCTCCGCGGGGTCCCAGACTGGCTGTGTGGGTTACTTTGGAAACCATTTAAGATTCATCTTCGGGGCTGGGGATTTAGCTCAGTGGCACAGTACCTACCTGGCAAGCGCGAGGTCGTGAGTTCGATTCCTGCTACCGGAAAGGACAAAAAAAAGAGATTCACCTTCAGAATTCCTTTTAGGCTGAAGATAAGGGGGAAGGTTTGAGATGAGAAGGGTGAAAGCACAATGAAAATCTCTTTCTCGTGGAGCTTTATTTCAGTTATCTTCTCTCTCCCCTCAATGATAGGAAATTTCCCCTATGAAATTAATTACATGGATGATGCAGTACACCATAATTTACTCAATCAGCTCCCAGAATTCAGCACTTAAATTCTGTTTATTACTGAGGCTGTGCTGCGCACCGCGCTCATTTTGAGATTACTTTATGGTTAAGTCTCAAAGGACCAACTTCCTAAGATCAGAAAGCACAGGCATTTGTTAACATTCTTGATTCACCTAGAAATTCACCTGCTTTGATTGTTTTCTTGCTTAAAGACAAAACTTTAAAACAAATTTTTTTTTAAAAAAAAGACAAAACTTAGGGTGAAACCGGGAAAATGATTAGCATTCTGGAAGAAAGTACAAATTCAAGTTTGACTTTCCCACTTACTAGTGATTGGCATCAGGCAAATCTGTTGAGCCATAACTGGAAAACGTTTCTCTAGCAAGATTTTGCAAGAATGAAATAAAAAGCCAGGAGTAGTGGCTCACAACTGTAATCCCAGCACTGGGGAGGCTGAGGCAGGAGGATTGTTGCAAGTTCGAGGCCAGTCTGAACTACAAAGTGAGCTCAAGGCCAGCCTGCACTACATAGTGAAACCCTGTCTCAGAAAGAAAGAAAGAAAGAAAAAAAAAAAAAAAAAGAAAGAAAAGAAAAGAAAGAAAGAAAGAAACAAAATTAGACATTACATGAAAAACTGCCTGGTTGGTTCTGAAGGCATTTACATACATCTAAGATATTGTTACTGTGTCTTAGACTAATCTGAAATTTAAAATACACATATATACCATATTTAAAGTATCATCTACAACTCATTTTTTAGGGAAGATTAGCTTAAAGCTTAAAGATTGACTATAAAATCCTAGATATTTGACAGCATAAAACTTTATTACCTTTTAGGAGTGACAGACACTTTTGAGACTCTGATGGTAACGCCTTTAATGAGAAAGATATACATTCTCATTTATCTGTACAAACTTAGAGTATGGATAGTTATAGACATGTGTTTATGGACTTTTCTCTGCAATTCAGGGTTTTCCACAATTGTATTTTATTGTTATTATTTGGTACCGGGAATCAAACTCACAACCTTGTGCTTGCCAGGCAGGTGCTGTGCAGCTGAGCTATATCCCCAGCACCACAATTTTATAATTACAATTTTTTTAAAAAAGGAATTACACCCACCAGACAGAAAAAGCAGCTTTAGGTTGATATTTGGTATGGCATAATTAATTGTACGAGGGAAGATGAGGTTGAAACCATTTAAGAAAATTCCTAAATCAGCATCCTGGGAGAAGGATGCTTAAATTAGCAACAATTTCAGGGAAAAGAACTTTCAGCCCTCCTTTTTCTCAAGAATACTCCTTCTCCCTCCACCTTGAAATATTCTAATCCCCATTCTCCTTCCCAAAGCCACCTTTTATACATTCAACCACGGATCGCTTTCTCTATTCTGGAGCTCCCAGCCTAGACCTCCTTTTTTTTTCTTCTTTTTTGTAAGTTTTTTGCTTTTTTTTAAATTAGATTTTATTGGTACATTTTAGATATGCATAATGATCACATTCATCACAGAGAATTTGTACCTGTACATGATATAACTTGGGGTTTTTTCCCCATCCCCCATCCTCTCTTCAACAAAGCTTTGTTTCCATGTTTTCCTTCTTTTCTCATTTTTTTTTTAACTTTTCCTTTCTTTCCTTTCCCCCTCCCTCCTCCCTTATTCCCCTCCCCATCTGGACATTTTCTTCCTATTTCACAATACCTATTCTACATTTTGGTCCTAATTTACACTTTCAGTTTCTTACACCAGAGAGATGATGCATAATTTACATGTGTGCTTGATTTATTTCACTTAAGAGTATGGACTCACAGTGCATCCATTTCCCTAGAACTGTCTGAAGCCTACCCTTCTTCACCCAACCTAGACCTTTAATCTGCCTCTAAGTCATTATCTTGCTGTTCTTGCTGATGCGACAAGTGCTCTTATGGCTGCTCACACTTCAGAGGCTGATCCCAACAAGGCAACCCTCTCTGGTAAGGTGTATGGAGTTCCTTTCACTGAAACTTACTTAGTTTCCCTGTGTAATGAATTATGGAAAGAAATCTCTCCCAGTCCAAGTCTACTTTTGTATCCTCCACTCCCTCTCTCATTATAAGGCTTTCAGAAAGGTAACTACTGAAAGATCAAGGCCACCTTCTCTCTCTGCAGCACTGGGCTCTGACCCTCACATCAGTATGGAAGTTCAGGACAGTGGAGAGATCCGGCTGGAGTGCACCTCTGTGGGGTGGTACCCAGAACCCCAGGTGCAGTGGAGAACTCCCACAGGGGAGAAGTTTCTGTCCACATCAGAGTCCAGGAGTCCTGACCAAGAGGGTCTTTTCACCGTGGCCACTTCCGTGATCATCAGAGACACCTCCCTGGAGACTGTGTCCTGCTGCATCCGCAACCTGCTCCTTGGTCAGCAGAAGGAAGTAGGGATTTCCACATCAGGTTAGTGGGACAGGGCTGCCTCCCGTGCTGACGCAGCTACAGGACCACAGTATT
>NW_004955483.1:287047-375291 GCF_000276665.1 Chinchilla lanigera | reverse complement strand
ATATATATACATGTATGTATATTCTCA
The DNA here is from genome assembly GCF_000276665.1 of Chinchilla lanigera. Taxonomy (NCBI): domain Eukaryota; kingdom Metazoa; phylum Chordata; class Mammalia; order Rodentia; family Chinchillidae; genus Chinchilla; species Chinchilla lanigera. The sequence goes on along the minus strand of NW_004955483.1, from coordinate 375,264 downwards.
AGGCATAAACTAAAAGCTCTATCTAGCGCTCATAGAAATTTATATGTGAAGTAGAGAAGCTCTGCATTGAGGACCTTCTTGGTCTAGGTTCTTCTCTCTCTGAATAAGCAAGAAGACTGAATTATTATTCTGGCCTCCTTATCCCATGTAGAGCTGAGTCTAGGTGTCCATGATCCTCTCTTTTCTTAGATGTGGCCTGTGGTTTAGACAAGAACTTGTCCCTATTTTTGAGTCAGCAAGTCCCTTTCTATTACACAGAGGTGATGTTTCCTCTTCCTTAATTATCTCCCACATCCCCTGGGCTCCCATTCTGCACTGATCATTAAGAAGGGATAACATGACTTTGTCCTTTACATCCTTTATTTTATATGTACCATTTCCAAACAACTCTTTACTTTTCTCTTTCTCTGCTCTTTACCAAGGTCAAATAGTTCTTAAAAACTTTCTTGGTGTTGGAGGGATGATTTTTCTGCCATGGGAGGGATGGACGTTGCCCGGATGATTCCCCTTCCACCTCCCTGGTCATCAGGAGTGAAGCTGGGCTTGCTCTGAGTTTACCAACCCATGTCCTTCATGGGGACTTTGTTTTAGCTCCCATCGTCCCAAGGCTGACCCCCTGGCAGGTGGCTGTGGCTGTGATCCTAATCGTCTTAGGACTTCTCACCATTGGGTCCATAGTCTTCATTTGGAGACTATACAAGGACAGATTCAGAGAGAAGAAGAGTGAATTCAGCTCCAAAGGTAAGTCACAGCATGCACAAGGGCACCTGTCAGAAGTGCCGGGGAGGTTGGATCCGTGCCCATTAACGTGCCTTCCAGCAGGAAGATCTTTGGTTCTAGAGTTCTGACTGTTAGAAGGAAGCAATGGGGCTTCTGAAATCAGATGCCACATATGGAGAAGAGATTTAGGGCACAGGCAGAGGTAAAGCGCTTTAGACCTGGGATTTACTTACTGTGCACCCTCAAACCCTACGCCCGCTTCTAACTCAAGTTCTCAGTAACAATCCTATTGCGAAAGCTCTAATCCCCACCCCATCCCCAGCCAGGAGGAACTTCCTGAATATTTCTTAGAAAACAAAACAAATCCTGTTCTTGATTTCCTGGTTTCAGTAATCAGGTGGTCATGAACTAAACAGTTCCTCGTTTATGTGTTTCCCACTGCAGTCTCATCCCCTCCCTCGGGTCCATTATAAAAAGACACTGAGATAATTTTGTTTGTTTTCCAGAGAAACTCCTGGAAGAACTCAGTAAGTTCTATCATGTCATTATTTCATCCACAAGGTTTTCTGTCTTATTTTATAACCTGTCTCTGACATTCTGTCTCTTCCATTGCAGAATCAAAAAAAGCTTCTTTGCATGCAGGTCAGTAGCTCTGAACTTCCAAGGCCTCTGCAGGCTTTCCACTCCCGCCCCCCCCTTCCACTCCCACCCTGGTGTCACAGTCCTGCAAGGCTTGGCACCGAAACACTAATGCACTTTAGTGAGGAGTGTAGGACTCGACTCTCCCCTGGAGGCACCTAGAGAGACCTGGGGAGATGGCTAGGACATGAGCCCCACCTGTCATAGTCCCATTAGGGACTGGCAGCTTCTATATCACTGTGGCTGCTGATGAGGAGCTGCAGGGATTGAAGACTGCGGAGAGGCCAGGCTGCTCTTCCCAGGGGGGCTGTGTCTGCTCTTAGATTGCTGCTCTATGCAAAAGGAAAGACAGGTCCTGTAGCCTCCAGCACTCAGGATGATCACTGTCTGTGTCCATCTCCAGTGAATGTGACTCTGGATCCAGACACTGCCCACCCCCACCTCTTTCTGTATGAGGATTCAAAATCTGTTCGCCTGGAAGACTCACGTCAGAAACTACCTGAAAAAGCGGAGAGATTTGACTCTTGGCCTTGTGTGTTAGGCCGGGAGGCCTTCACCTCTGGAAAACACTACTGGGAGGTAGAGGTGGGAGACAGGACTGACTGGGCAGTTGGGGTGTGCAGGGAGAATGTGATAAAGAAAGGGTTTGACCCCCTGACTCCTGAGAATGGGTTCTGGGCTGTAGAGTTGTATGGAAATGGGTACTGGGCTCTCACCCCACTGCGGACCCCTCTCCCGTTAGCGGGATCTCCTCGTCGTGTTGGTATTTTCCTGGACTATGACTCAGGAGACATCTCCTTCTACAACATGACTAATGGCTCCCATATCTATACTTTCCCCAGTGTCTCTTTCTCTGGCCCCCTCAGGCCCTTCTTTTGCCTCTGGTCCTGTGGTAAAAAGCCCTTGACCATCTGCTCAGTTGCTGATGGGCCTGAGGAGATCACAGTCACTGCTGGTGCTCAGGCCCTCTCTAAGGACATCCCATTGTCCCCCATGGGGGAGGAGCCTGCCTCTGGGGATGCAGACACTCTCCATTCTAAACTCATCCAAAGGGTTCCTTAAGGAACATCCCACCTGTCTTCTTCATCTTCTCCTCCATTATCTCTTAAGGCTTCAGCTGCCAGCTTCCCTCACCCCTGTTTCTCCTGGTGGGTCTTGCTTAACTCTCTCGGGAAGGTGGTGCCACCATTGCTAGAGAGCAGGGAGTAGGACCTTCCTAATCTGCTTCTGAACCAATATTTGGGGGATGGAGAGATGACTCCTAAGCTGCTTCCAGCACTCTCTTATCCCTTAAGACCAGAACCTACAGGGAAGAACCTGGAATAAGCTCAAGGGGCAGCTGAGGGATAGAGATGGGCTCAGGTTGGCAGGGGCTGTGGCAGAAAAGGCTTGGTATATAGAATAGGGGTAGTGGAACAATAGTTTTAAACATGCAGGAAGCCCAAAAGGTGCCAGGAGAGGAAGATCTTATGTTAAGATCCCATAAAGGAACCTAGAGGAGACATCATGATGGAGGTGAATGAGGTGAGCACAGATCGAGTTTGTGCACCTAGCCTGACTGTAGAGCTTTGAGGGCCTGTGTCTCGGGTTTTCTAAGCCAAGTCCTGTAGGACAGAGATTGGCCAGACTGCTGCAGAGCTGAAGGAGTGAATAGAAAGCTGAGATGAGCAGGGCTGGAGACTGAGTGACGGAGGAGAGAATCGTGGCTGAAACTAGCAGGTTGTGTGCACACCCAGGCCCCAGGCCTGCTCTCTGGCTAGAACTTCCTGTCTCTTCTTCGCCTGGAGCTCAATCCAACACACACTGTGGGATTTTTCTGATCTAGCTTCCTGCCATGATATCACCTCATCATCTGTCTTTGTCTCAAACTCATGCCCCCTCTACCCTGGACCCAACATCCAAACCTCTCATGCACCCCTTCCATTAGCTTCACCTGCCTCACCCTCATTTCCACACAGTGCCCCCATTCACTGGCTTCCCACCTCACTTTTCTGTGCCGCTCCTTGGGGGTCCCCCAGTGCAGCCCCCTTGTGCTCAGCACAACTGGATCGTTTTTGCCGCTTTGCATTTGTCCCGAAGCACTTTCCTGTGAACACCCAGACTGTTCTGCCAAGGAATTGCACATGTGCCCAGGCTCATGCCTTCCAGCTCCACTGCATTTTTCCAGCTCCCAGAATGGATGTTCTCCATGGTCTTCTTCTAATAAACAAAACTGTCCTCTTGCCTTTAAGTGCCTCTGAACTTTCCTTCCTGAACCCCAATGAGACCAAAACAAAGCAGAGCGCAGGAAAGAGCCTGGCCCGGGACTGCAGCTGGCTAAGCAGTGCCTGTCCCAAGACACGGCGCCTCACCCGGCCAGACGGCACAGAAGACGTAGAAAGGCCACAGTGCCTGTGGCTTCCTACCCTCAGTCTCTGTCTGGGTGGTGATTCCATTTCTACTTCTATAAAGACAACTGGCCCCTCCCAGTGGAGAAAAAAGCTGCCTTTTCGAATGAACAGCACTCTTCCAGGAGATCTTTGTTGGTTGTTTGTAAAAAAGGAGAAGGAGAAGAAAGAAGAAAAGGGAAAGGAGAAAAAGAGGACTTTGTAAACCTTTGCTCCAAAGGGGGAAACTAAATTCCTGCTAGAAGGGAGGTCCTGGGAGTTTGGTGACATGTCCATTTTCTTTGTTCTGGTTGCCCCAACAGAAGATCAGGAATAGTCACCCTAACAGAGATGGACATGAACGCATTTCACTCACCCTGGTAGCCCAAATGGAGAGAACCTGAGTTTCTGGAAGTTCATGTATTGGTGGGAAGATTATCCCATTATCACACTACATTGTAGTTCCCATTGTCTTAGTCACCTTCTTCATTGCTGGGACATAGGACCCACAGGTTAAAGGAGAAAAGGTTTACTTTGGCTTACACTTTGTAGAGGTGTCATCCGTAGTTGGCTGTCTCTGAAGCAGGATGGAATGGCAGAGGAGAAAGAGCTCAGGGCATGGCAGCAGGGAGCAGACAGTGATCAAGGGAAGAAGGAAGAAGCTAGACCTTTCCAGGCCACGCCCCTAGTAACCCACCTCCTCCAATCAGATTTCACCTCTCAACATCACATTTAGCTATAAACCTATCAGTAAACTAATCCAATGATGAATATCACTCATCTATGATCCAATCATTCCTCCAAAGGCCTACTTATGAGTACAAGGGGCTTGGGGAGTCATCTAGATATAAATCATAACACTCCTGATTAATTTTTTTTTTTTTTTGTCTTTTCGAGACAGGGTCTCTCTATGCAGTTCAGGCTGGCCTTGAGCTCACTTTGTAGCCCAAGATGGTCTCGAACTCACAGCAATCCTCCTGCCTCAGCCTCCCAAGTGCTGGGACTACAGCATGTGCCGCCACACCCAGCTCACTCATGATTAATCTAAAGACCAACTTTTCTAAAGGTTCAGTCTCCTTGTGACCCTCATCCAGGACCACAACAAAGAGAGAACCAAACTTTTTTTCTTAGGTGGGAATTCTGAGTATCAGGCAGGTCTATGTATTCATTGCAGTGTAAACTCAATGTGGCTACCATACACTGTATTCCATGACCCATCTCATCTCTTCCAGACCCCACTTAGTTTATATCTTTATTCTGGCTTGGGAGTAAATACCCATGTAATAATATCTGCTTCATCATAGTTCCATGGAAGTATGACTAGATTATTTAAAAGTGAATCTGCCAGGAGACCACAGAGCTTTTGCTCTGGGAAGGGATTAATAGAAAAATGTAACTGAACTTTAGGATAAGAAGTTACTTCTCTGTCCCCATTGGAGCTGGAGGTGTAGCTTGTGGTGGTAGTGGGGAGAGCTTGCTTAACATCCTGGAAGTCCTGGCTTCCATCCCCAGTATCACAAAAACAAACAAGCACTTTATAGTAAACAAAGTACCTACTGATGTTTATTTAGCCTGGCAAGGTGACACGCATCTGTAATCCCAGCATTCTGGGAGGCTGAGGTGGGAGGATTGTGATTTTGAGCCTAGCCTGGGTAATTTTACAACTTAGCAAAGCTGTAAAATGAAAGCAATGGGAAAGAAAGGGGAATGGGCTGGGGATCTAGCTTAGTGGCACAGCGCCTGCCTGGCAAGTGTAAGGTCGTGAGTTCGATTCCCCGTACCAGAAAAAAAAAAAAATCAAAAATAAATAAATAAAAAAGAAAGAAAGGGGATGTAGCTTTGTGCAAAGGCCCTGGATTCAATTCCTAGCATTAGGTGAGGGGAGGGGAAGAAATTAGAAACCAACAAACAAAAACAACAACAAAATAGCATCCAAACATTCTTCTATAAAAAACATTCAATAAACGTTGGCTTGGGGCTGGGGATTTAGCTCACCGGCAAAGCGCCTGCCTGGCAAGCGCAAGGTCGTGAGTTCGGTTCCCGGTACCGGAGAAAAACCCAAAAAAAAAAAAAAAAAAAAAAAAAAAAAACGTTGGCTTATGGTAGAATGTAGTGCCTAAAATGTATCTGTAAAACCTCACCCAGAATAGACAGCTACCACAGGAATTCCACTTGAATTAGAAAAAGTTCTCACAAGCTAATCAGCTCTCCAGAGAGAGCTTCCTTTTTTCTGTGATCGTCAAAGAAATGGCCAGCCGCACAGTACTGACCAGGGGTAGGTTCTTAGGGAATTCCACATTCTCTGCCTGCCCCTTCCAGTCTCTGCACTACCGTCCTAGGGAGCACTTATCTGATGGCGCTAAAAACTGGCCAGAGGCTCCCAACCCAGGTGGCACCAGGTGTCAGAACTGCACCCGCCATTCTGGCTTTTTTCAAATTTGCCCAAAAAGACAGGAAATGTTGCCTTGTCAAGGTCTGTTTTGCTCACTTGAGGCAATGTCAGTGATGCTATGATTTCAGGAGCATCAGAAAGGCCTCTTTCACTGCCACAAATAACTGTGGTGTTTGCTGATGTTTGATTTTTTTAAAAACCAAGAATAAAACCCTTCTACTCTACCACTAAACATGAGACTAAAAGTGCAGATGCCACTATGAGCATAGCTGACTTCATGTCACTCTGCCTAGAGCTGACTACAGTAGTTGCCTGTTTAGCAGTCTCTGTGAGGTGAATGAGTCCAGACATTGCAAGGAAGAGAAAACTAATGTTTCCTCTCCCCAGTCACCAGTGGTTCCTCTCTGCCATCTCTCAGTGCATCTCAGTGCATCATCCTGGGGGTCCAGATGGCCTGGTAGCGCCTCCAATCTCCGCCCTCAGAGTACAGTCTCTAACAGGCCATCTGCAGCTACATATACATGTACTCTTCCTCTCATTTGATTTTTTAAAAGGAAAAGCACTCATTTTCCATAAAACAGATTGTCTTGGTTACTTTTCTCTCTTTGCTGAGGCAAAATACCCAACACCCAGAATGAAGGAAGGAAAGGTTTATTTAGCTTACAGTTTGTGGAGGTTTTAGTCCATACTTGGCTGGCTCCGAGGCAGAAGGTAGCAAAGCAACAAGAGCAAAGGGGGGAAATGGCAGCCGAACAGCAAAGCAGCCAGAGCAAAGGGGAGGAACAGCGGCAAGCAGCCTCTTTCCCTCCCTTACATTGTAAACAGGCTACCCCACCTAACGGGCATGTAGCTCTCACATAATCTCCATGCCCTCCTCTTCCACAGGCTCAGGATGTATACAAAGTAAGCACCCTGGCTTCCTGCTGAGTCAATTAGCCAAGCCTCTAGACTCCCCAAGTTGACACAATGTATCAACCATAACACAGATAAAAGTTCATTTTATTTTATTTTTTGTCTTTTTGAGACAGAGTCTCACGATGCAGTTCAGGCTGGCTTTGAGCTCACTTTGTAGCCCAGGCTGGTCTCAAACTTGCAATGATCCTCCTGCCTCAGCCTCCTAAGTACTGGTATTACAGGTGGAAAGTTTATTTTAAAAGTAAAAATGATCCAAAGTCTCATCACCCAAATATGACCAACACCAACATTTGGATTTATCCTCTCCTTATTTAAAAAAAAAAACTCACTCTGAGAGGCGGAGGCAGGAGGGCCACAAGCTTGAGCCTAACCTTAACTTAGCGAGACCCTATTTCAAAATTAAAAATTTAAAAAAGATTTGGGGATATAGCTCAGCGCAAAGACCCTGGGTTCCGTCCTCAGTATTGAAAACAATCTGTTTGTTTCTGTAGATTTAAATTAACTTTTTTGGCAACTGAAACTCACAGGAATTTGAAATGCTTTGTGATACAAATGTAGTAACTGTGTCAGACAAAAAGAGATTTTAAAAGAGGATATGAACTGATGGAAGATAGAGCAATGTGCATGGACCATGAAAGACAGAACTGGTCTCGGTTTAACATGTCTTCTTGAGACTCAGACTCTTTTATTTTATTTTGTTTTATTTTTTTGAGACAGAATTTTTGCCATGTACTTCAGCTTACCCTTGAACTCACTATATAGCCCAGGCTGATCTCAAACTTGTGGTTATCCTACTGTCTCAGCCTCCTGAGTGCTGGGATAACAAGTATGTGCCACCACGCTCAGCTCGGGTTCTTATTTTTATCCCATATGACAGAGACTGGTAATGTCACCCACATCCTTTGCTGCCTTCTCCAAATGCATTAGGACTCTGTTTCTTAGATAAAGAGGACTGCAAAGAGATGAGATAGCTTCTGTCACCCTGCTGGTGAGTAGCAGAGCTGGAATTTGACCCCATGCCATCTGATCTGGCTCCAGGGTCCATGATCAGGTAATAAGCTTCAACTAATTCTCTAAGGTGGGCAGGCCCTGCACTGATCTTCAAAACAGTATCCAGGGGCTGGGGATTTAGCTCAGTGGCATAGCACCAGGGGCTGGGGATTTAGCTCAGTGGCATAGCACCTGCCCGATAAGCACAAGGTCATGAGTTCAATCCCTGGTACTGGAAAACAAACAAAATAAAGTATAGAAAACAGTATCCAACTTGGGACAAGCAAGAGGTAAGAGAGTTGATACAACATCAAGCTATAGCCAAGTTCTTAGAGAAAGAAAGAAAGAAAGAAAGAAAGAAAGAAAGAAAGCAAGCTTTTGTATTGGCCTAAATAGGAATTTGCTACTGGGGAAGCTGAGGCTGGAGTACCACAAGTTTGAGGCCAGTCTGGGCAATTTAGCAAGACTCTGTCTCAAAAAGAGTGATGGATATAGCTCAATGGTAGAGGTTGAACCCTGGATTCAATTCCTAGTACCCCCAAAAAAAGAAAGAAAAGAAAAATGAAATTTGCTCTCTGTTGGGCATGGTTGTACACTTTTGTAGTCTCAGCTACTCTGGAGGCTGAGGCAGAAAGATCCCTTGAAACCAGGAGTTCAGGGCCAACCTGGGCAACTTAATGAGATCTTGTCTGTCTACAAACACCTTCCAGAGGCTTCCCAGTACTTTGCTGACACCATCTGGCCTTGACAACCCCTGCAACCTCAACTCTGCCTTTCCCCCAGCCACACAGGACTTCTGAGGCTTCCTCACTGCCACCTATGAAAGACCTTTGGTTAGAGAGGCTGAGCATTCCAGCTAAACACAGGGCAGGAGGAGCCTGGCACGTGCAGTTGAGAGCTGCAGTCAGAAGAGACACTGAAGTGGTATCGCTTTGAGCCACAGAGTTGTTTGCTAGGCCCAAATAAATGCAACCATCACCTTTAAAGATATTTGCTAAGCCAGGCGTGACGACACGCTGTGATCCCAGCACTCCAAGAGGCTGAGGCAGGCATTTGAGTCCCTCCTGCACAATTTATTGACTTGGCAAGACTCTATCTCAAAATAAAATAAATAAATAAGGAAATTTTTTTTTTAGTATATGTGCTGCCAAAGGGAGCACAGAAGTAAAAAACTTTTTAAAAATGGGTTGGGGATGTAACTTAGTCTGAAGACCCTAAGTTTGATCCTCAGTACCAAAAAATAAAAAAAAGAATGGCTAATGTGTCTTATTTACTCTGTATTTTATTCACCTTTGCTTTCTATATTTTTAACTTTTTATGAAAAACAGGCTTTTCCTCTCTTTTTCTTTTTTCTTTTTTTTTCTGTCTTTTTGAAACAGGGTTTCACCGTGCAGTTCAGACTGGCCTTGAACTCACTTTGTAGCCCAGGCTTGTTTGAAACTCACAGTGATCCTCCTGCCTCAGCCTGTAATCCCTCAGGGCTGGGATTCAGTGCTGGGCCCCCTGTTCTTTTTAGCAGGCACTCCTACTTGTCACTGGTGAACTGGCACTTCTCTGGGGGCATAGGGAAGGTCCTGCTTGACCAGAAATCCTGCCTCACCCCCATTCCAAGCATTAGGCTGAGCCCTGGTGTGTGGCATTTCTGCCTGATTTGGTTCCTGCCAGGTCATCACCCCTGCACCACCGACTTGTGCGTTACTGCGCCCTCAGTGGATCTTCGCTGTGGTTGCATATATGAGCTGCCCTCTTATCTCTGTGTCCCCCATCACCACCCTGTGTGGAGGGTGGCAGTGCCTGCTCCTGAGGGGTGTGCTCTACTGAGCACTCATCAGTGGGGTGGGCACGTGCTTGCCCACCTAGATGTGGGCTTGAGTCCCAGGCCTTGAGGGAGAATAGGGCCTGGAACCCCAGCAACCTTGCCATCAGCGCCTCCGTGGCTTTCAGCTCTTGGATGGGTCCGTCCTCTGTTTTTCAGGGACGCCCACAGAGGTGGTGCTGAGATCGGTCCAATAGTCAGAGGGCCGTGTTGCGATTTGTTTATTGTCACACAAACACCCAACAAAAGTAACTAGCACCCAAGGTTAAGACCCTGACATATACTATCTTATTTTCCTAAAACGTAGCCTACAGGGAACTACTGTAGAAAATCTGTAGACTGATTTCGTCTTATCTCCCAGGAAAGGTGGACTCTGGTCCGCAGGCACTGGGCCACCTCCCTGGCTGTAGCCAGCTCTGCCTTTCTCCAGCCATTGGCCTGCTTCGCTGGCCTCAGGCTTTCTGAACACCCAAAAGCTGCGAACTGTACTTTGCCCTGCTCTGTGCTGTGTTTTACAGATACTTCTGACTGGAGCCCTGCACTACAAGGGTTTTATCCATTTCTGAGTGTGGCTTTTTATCTTCATCCTTAAAAGAAAGACTCAGACTTTCTAAAGCTAAATCCTGAAACAAAGATCTTAAACTGGAGGGAGCATAGTGCCCATAAAAAAACACAATTGCTGGGTGGCACTCCCAGAACTGGCTTAATTGGCCTGGGATGGGAGAGGGGTATTTGAAAACCCTTCTGGGGAGAACCACTGTATTAGAGGATTGTGAATAGCATAAGTTTTCACATCTCACTTGGTGCTATCCAGGGCAGTTTCTCTGTAAAGAATTAATACTGTCAACTGTATGCCTTTTATCCCAGTACTGGGGAAGCTGAGGCAGGAAGATCACTGTAGTTGGATGCCAGCCTGGCCAGCTATTATGAATAGTGAGCCCTGTCTCAAAAACAAACATTAAAAAAAAGCCAAACAAACAAGCAAGTAAAGAATTAAAGGGTCACTGCATTTTAAACCGGTCTCAAAACACATACTAGAATCAAGTGGAGGGCTTGTTAAGCACGTACTGTGGGGTTTCATCCCCACAACTTCTGTATTTACAATTGACAAATAAGGATTATATATATTTATTCTCCACAAAAAGATGTTTTGATATATGTATATATTATGGAAAGGCTAACACAAGTTAGTTAATGCATCCATTAGCTCACATGCTTTATTTGTTCTTGGTGGTGGTGAGCACGTTTAAAATCTGCTCGCTTAGCAACTTCCAAGTACTGTGCACAATACATTCTTATGAACCTACCCACCAGGTTATAAATGGAAGCGCAGGTAGGCTGCGCTTACTGTCAGGGACCCCCGCACCAGGCGCAGCAGGCACAGAAACTACTGTACGTGGTTTCACTTTCTCAGTTTCCATCACAGTGCAAGATCCCCACCGGACGCACACTATCTCCCGGGCGCAGCCGCGGAGTTGACTCCGGCTTGCTGGAGTAGGGCTGGAGGTGCTAGGTCCACGCGCTCGTCTCACGGTACAAACCGGGTATCTGCAGGGCGGAGGTTCAGTTTGGACCAGAGAACTCCCAAATGAACTTTGGAAACAAGAAGGGAAAGTATAATAAAAGAGAATCATTTTCAGATACATAGATATAAGGTCTGAAAAAAACAATCTTTAACTAAGTCAGGATGGCCGAGCGGTCTAAGGCGCTGCGTTCAGGTCGCAGTCTCCCCTGGAGGCGTGGGTTCGAATCCCACTCCTGACAGTACAGGTCTTTTTGTATTTTATTAATCCTCTATTGGGTAACCAACCTTTTCCTTACACACCAAATAAATAATGTTCTCCTACTTCTGGAATGGAAGCAGTGTTCTGGAAACATAGACATCTACAGTAGTCCATTTTAGTCTAATCCAGTCTTATCTCTAGTTCCTCCCTCTCTTTCACCGGGAGATTGAATGTTAACGCCTCAGTTCATGCTCTCTTCTCATCACTGATGTCCACAGCACCTCTCGTTTGCTTTATTTACTTACAGATTTCTTTCTAATTCTCTTTCCTGAGCTCTTCAACCCATCCCCACCCCTACCCCTCCCCTGACCCCAGTTCCGCCCAAACACATACTGCCCGGGAGTCTTCACTGGAAAGGCCGTTCCTTTGCTATGCTTTTATGGAACAAGTGTTGTTGGTTTGGGTGCACGTGTTTTTAATTCCCATTGTATCACAGATCGCATTTTGTTTTTACTTTGTTCCTTGGGCACCACAGGTTTGAGCTGTTGTGTGCATATCTGAGCTGATGCTTTTGAGGGCTGCAGAAGGGTCTACTGTGTGAGGTCCCCTACTCCCCCAGGAGGACTTCCAGACAGGCCATCGCTTTGCCACCTACCCGGGTTCTATCCAGGGACAGCTTCTAACAAGTTCCATTGTGAGGCTGGGATGCAGCAGGAAAGAATAGCAGGGTTTGGGGTCTGGACTAATTCCCAGTTCAGAGCCTGACAATGCAGAGTCGCGCAGAGCCTATGAGCACCGTCAGGAGACAAAGTGGGCAGAGGTTTCTAGCGGGCTGGAGTCACTGAACAAAACAGGGCTCTCCCGGAACAAAGACAGCGAGAGGTTTTGACTGGGGACCCTCTGCATATTCACACAGGGTACGAAGCGCAGACAGGGGCCCGCACATTCCCAGGCATGCTCAGTTGCAGATCATGAGCGAGTGGTTTTTAAGAAGGTGGAGGCCACACTGCTGACCACAGTTTAGTCATTGCAACTTTCTCCAGAGTTCGCTGAAACACAGCTTTTCAGTGAAGCAGCGCCCCCTTCTGTAAGTGTAGGAGCCTGACCCAAAAAAGCCCGCCCCCGCTTAGAGGCTAACAAGAGCAGGACCTAGGACAGTCTTAGAATCACAGAAGCTCCTATTTAGTGACATCTCTGGAAATATTCCCCAAATACAGATGTCCTGATGTCCAGCCTGCTCCTCTTACACATTAATAGATACCGTTACAGTCACATGCAGTGTATCTAGTCTGAACTTGTTACCGCAAAGCCCTAATTAATAAAAAACCTCATATTGTAACAGAAAATGCCCCCTACCCAGCCAGTGTACTTCAGTTTCTTAGTTGCCCAGATAACATTTCCTGTTGCAGCTCTGATTGCTTCCGTCTCTGAGAAACAGCTGGTCACTATGATGTATATTGTAAGAACCAATCAAAGACAGCCAAGTACTCTACCTCTGTATTTCGCCTTGGCAATCCCATAAAATCCTCCCTCCCTGAACTTTGGGGCCTGATATTTTAGGAATAATCCCAGTCAGTGCCCTGGACATAAAATAAATCTGCCTCCAAGTCCTGGGTGTTGTTTTGGTGTTTCTGCTTGCCATTGCAAGGTGACTGGAATTTTCTCTTCACCAGTCCTTTTTTTAAAAATTAATTCAATCAACTATGAGTTTGCACTGACAAAATATAAGGTGAATCTGTTTTATGATCATGAATATTAAAAATCAGTCTGTCCTTGCCTATTCTCCAGAATGCTACAAAACTCACAGATTCATATATATACAAAAAGAAAAATGTGGTAAGTCTTCGACTGTCATCAACAAGGTTAGAAAAAACAAACGTGGTGTCATCTCAACCCCCAGTTTTGCCCACCTAGACACTGTGGTTAAATATCATCTTGAGTCTCCACTTTAACCCTGGCAACATAAGAGAAAGGAAGAAAGGGCAAAAAGATGCCACCTTAAGATGACAGAAGTGATATAGGAATGATATCAGGGCCTACAAATAATATAGGGGAAATATAACTCCCAACCTGCTAGATGTCTGATATGCTGAGTTCGTGTTCCCCAAAACTGAAGAATGAATTCTAAGGAATAACGAGGTTATGAGTGGGAAATATTTATTGAGGAGGAGAGATACAGCTCCTGAGAAAAAGGAAGGGTCCTGTCTCGGTTACTTTTCTCTCGTTGCTGAGACAAAATACCTGATGCCCAAAGTTAAGGAAGGAAAGGTTTATTTAGCTTACAGTTTGTGGAAGTTTTAGTCTATAAGCAGCTGACTCCAAGGCCGAGTGGCGCATGGCAGAGGGCAACAGTTCATGGTGGCAGAAAACAGCAAAAGCAACAAGAGCTAAAGGGAGGGGCAGCAAGCAAGTCTCTTTCCCTCCCTTACATTGTGCAAACTACCCACCCCATGGCAGGTGTAGCTATCATACCCATAATCCCCTCTTTGGCTCATGGATCAATCATAAACTCTAGAAGCCCACCCCATGACTGCCAGGGGCTTTAGGCGGACAACCAAACACAAGCCATAACAGGTCCAAGTAGGTTGCTGAATACTCCACATACAGGGGAAGCTTTATAGAGCAAAATCAAGAGGTGGGTGCAAAGAGGGATAAAACCATGATCAACCAATAAGATTACAAGTATAGTCGTTTAGGTAATATTGATCTAATGGGGAAGCATGTCACGTAGCAAGTGTGCATGGAAAGAACAAGAACCTTTACTGGAAGAGATGGGTCAGGGTCTTGGTCCTTCACCCTGGTGACTGATCCCCATTTAGAATATCGATCAGTACTGTTTATCCCTGGGGAAGTTGGTGTAGTCACTTCATCTTTGTCTTGAGGCCTGGCCTTCAGTGAGTTCACCTATAGCCACACTTACAATGTATTCTCATCTTCTGCACTGACTCCCTAGGGCCCAACCCTGTCTGACTGCTTGTAAAATTTCTACCTAACTTAGCTGTCTATAACAGAAGCACTTAAAGTTGGTTGTGTCATGACATGGTACCCCAGAGAGGAGATGGGAACCACAATTCATCTTACCCACAGGATACGTTGTAGGTCTGCTGACTTAGAACAAAGGTAAATAGTTTTCAGGATAAGTCAGTGAGAGGCATAGGAGGGTCTATTATTGAGAGCTAAAAAGTACACACTCAGGGGATATAAGAGTGCCAGCCCTCAAGAAAGAGGTGCATTGGGGCTGGGGATTTAGCTCAGCGGCAAAAGCGCCTGCCTGGCAAGCGCAAGGTCCTGAGTTCGGTTCCTGGTCCCGGAGAAAAACAACAACAACAACAAAAAAAAACCAAAGAAAGAGGTGCATTATGGTCTGCGGTCCAGGGTTTCTATGAGGTCTTTGGGGTGGGATGGAGGGCTCTAGGATGTGTATTCCTACTGTCTCTCAGGTTACCCAATTGGTGGGCTTGGTGAGAAGACAAACACTGGCTTGTGGCCCACTCAATCGTGCTGCTTCCTTGAAGATGAGTTATGTGGGAGGGAAAGTGCAGGCGCAATTTACAGGCTTATTGTAACTTTAAGACCCTTAAAAACTCTTCGAGTTTTCATCTTAACCTTGAGTAGCTTCAATGTGTCCTGAAACTGCAGGTGTGTGTATTTATATGTGCGTATATGTGTGTGTGTTTTGTTTTTTGAGACAAGGTCTCACTAAGCAGTTCAGCCTGGCCTTGAACTCACAATATAACCCAGGCTGGCCTTGAACTCCTGGCAATTCTCCTGTCTCTGCCTTCCTAGTGCTGAGATTACAGGTGTGTACCACCATGCTAGCCTAGTAGTTTTTTTTTAAGTACATTGTTACAAATACAATTTAAAAATTATTACTTTGTCTCCTCTCTACTCATCTGTATTATTACTATTTTTTAAATCCTACTATTATACACAGTTAAATTAGGTAAAAATATTATAGGCAGTCAGACAGGGTTAGGCCCTTGAGGGAGTCAATGCAGGCCAAGCAAATGAATGATACATGCCCTATAAGTGACATTTTTTGTTCACTTGCTTAGTCAAGCTCCTCCAAGAGAGTATATATCTACCTAGAAAGAGAGACAGAGCAAGAGAAACAGACAGAGACACAGAGATTGATTGTAAAGAATTGGCCTGCACATTTTTGAGGCTGGGGAATTCTGTAACCTGCCATCTGCAAGCTGGAACCCTAGGAGAACAGGAAGGGTGTGCAGTTAGCTCAGGCACGAAGGCCTGAGAAACCCGGGAGCAAGCTATAAATGCCAGCGCAGAGCAGGAGGAGGTGAGAGGTGAAGTGAGGCAGGTTGCAGTGTGGAAGGGTGAGCTGCTGCTCCCTCGGCCTTAAGGCTATTCAGCCCCACCGAGTGAGTGATGCCCTTGTACAACCTGCTTTATTGAGTCCACTGATTCAAATCCTGAGCACATCCAGAAACACCCCGCAGAGACACCCAAAACAATATTTCAGCTAGGAGCCTTGTGGCCTCCCAATTTGGTGTTTTTTTGTTTTTGTTTTTTTGTCTTTTTTTTGAGACAGGGTCTCACTATGCACTTCAGGCGGGCCTTGAGCTCACTTTGTAGCCCAGGCTGGTGTTGAACTCACAACGATACTCCTGCCTCAGCCTTCCAAGCGCTGGGATCACAGGCATGCGCCACCATGCACGGCATGGCCTCCTAATTTGATACATAAAGTTAATGATCACACTGCTGCTGGCCAGGCCCAGGCTGGTCTCTGGACTCATGGTTGTGAAAGGACAGGTCCAGCCCCTGCTCTAAGCTGGGACAAAGACAGATACCACACAAGTACATGAGTGTTCTTATCCAGGGCAGAATGGGACACATGGTCCTTTCCAGCTACATCTGCTCCTGTAGAACCTCAGTTTAAGACCCTATTAACCCATGATCTATAAATTCATATGCTATCTCCCCCCACCCCCTGACCTACCGGGCTGAGCCACAACTTGCAAGGGCTACAACCTGCAATGCTCCTGCCTCAGCCTCACAGAGAGCTGAAATTATAGGCTTGCACCACCCCCAAGGCTACCTGGTCTTTTTAAGAAAAAGCAGTAGACACTCTCCATTTATTAGCTATCAAGTCTATCTGTGGACTGCATGATGCTACAGTGATGAGATAGCATATGGACCTGGCTCATTTCCAGAGAAGGGAAGATTTGGGGACTTCCACACTCTCTCACATATCTCAGCTGTACAACCTCCTTCTCACTTTTGGTTTTACCTGGTCCCTTTGTGCAGAGCATCCAGTCCACTTCTCCCCAGCCTACTCTCTCCATCCCCCTTCTGGCCCAGTTTGGACATTGCTTTCTCTAGGAAGTCTTCTTCACAGCCTTCCACCTCCACCCAATCCGGACTTAATGTTCTGCTATGGTCCACAGCCCTTTGTTCACTCAGTGGCCATTGAATTGTGTGTCTGAGTTTCCCACCAGCCTCTGGGGTAGAACTTATAACCTTTCACATAAGAGCTCCTCAACAAATAACCACCACCTGGATAAACAAGTATTTGATTGGTAACCCTTTCCACTTTTACACATAAACCACATCCATAATTTGTCAATATAGAGCATTAGAAGATTTATACCCTGAGCCCAGAGGTGGTGGCTCACACCTGTAATCCCAGCATTCAGGAAGCTGAGGTAGGAGGATTGCTGTGAGCCAGAGGCCAACCTTGGCTACAAAATCAGTTCAAGGCCAACATGAAGTGCATAGTGAAACCCTGTCTCAAAAAGACAAAAAAAAAAAAAGAAGAAGAAGATTTATGCCCTTTTGCGAGAGAGAGTGGTACACCTGGAATCCTGTGTTGCTTGAATAGTCAGTAATGCTACCTGTGTGGAAGAGACCACTCAATCTAGTGAGTGCCACATGACTGAGGCATGCCTGAAAAGGTGTCAGAGAAATTATAAAGAAAAATCTCTGAAAGAATGGCTTTTCTTTGAGTTTAAAGAATAGGATGCAACTCAGGACATGGGTGCACAGGCCAGGGTGGCTTCTGGTATCTCTGGAGAGAGTAGGAGATGATGGGGGTTTTATAAGAAAATCTATACAAATTACTGTGAAGAAAGTTCATTGAACCTTGTGGTGCTTGAGGGAGCTGACAACTGTGATCAGCAAGTAAGAGCAGTTATTATGCAGCTAGTTTTAAAATCATAGTTGGAAGTTCCACTGACAGTTACTGAGAAGAAAACCATAGTCTGAAGGATAAGGCAGCATAAGCTATTTGGCAGCACTGGCCTAGCCAGTTTCTGCAGCATTTTTGACCTAAGCGTTTCTTCCCCATGGCCTCTGAGTCTACTTTAAACGGGCCTGGACAAAAATGTCATGTGCATGTTAGATTTGCCAATCCTGATGGGGCAGGAGGATAAGATGAGGCAGATTTTGTAACTGGAGGAGGAGGTGGTCTAGCCTGGATGACTGCACTAATGCCCCAGCCTGTCTAATTATTTCAGGGAGGTCCATCTTCCAAGCCTGGAAAACTGGATTTCATCATCAGAAGAGAGAAAGAGTAGTGAAAAATGTTTATAGTTAATCACTATGAACTATAAACACTGTGTTGTATGCTTGGCTTTTACTGGCTGCGATGAACTGTCAGAGGTGCTCCGGCGTTCTCAACAACAGACTTATCAATCCTTTCAGACTGACCTTTCTGAAAATACATTGTCTGCAGAGTGAAAGAGCATCCCTTGAGATTTCACCAGAAAAGAAAGTAGAATGATCTGAGTTATGACGTTGCTTGTAGTTTAAAATTTAGTGACTTTGCTTTCTGCTGTCCCTAATTGCTTTGGTATTTGCCGAAAACCTTGCATGTGTAATAAAAATATAAGAAAACCAAGAAATGCAGAACTTCGTTTTTCAGAAAGAAAAACAAACTCATTTGTCTTTCCTTTTTGTAAACAAAGGAAGGGACCTACCCTTAGATGCGTATAAAACACTTTGATGAAACCCTGTGGATGAAAGTTACCTGAAATACTACATAGTAGTGAGTGCATCGTGAACCTTACTGCCCACAGGAAAACCACAAAAAGGCCCCGCTGGGATTCGAACCCAGGATCTCCTGTTTACTAGACAGGCGCTTTAACCAGCTAAGCCACGGAGCCCGCATGCTTGATGGGGTTCAAATCGATAAGGAAAAGGAATGATCTTTGCTTTATTGTGTCTAGTGTATTGAGTTCTGCTAATGAAGAGCAGTCATCTGCCTCTCATCCTACTGAGGGCAAAGCACCAGCTGGGCGTCGGGGGAAGAGGGTTGAGGGCTCACAGGAGCACACTCCTAGTGTCGTGCAATTGTTTACACCAGAGCACTCCTACCACCAAGAACCGGTCTCCGAGGGAGCAAGCTAATTTAAGATTCCAGTCATTCCTTAACCCATTTCTTCCTGTAAAATTAGTTTTCACTAGTTTATAAGCTTCTTGCTTGTCAAATTAACAATGGAATTCCATGGTCGTGCCTTAAAAATGCTAGACTTTTATAATTAACACCCTAATCTTGGAAAAAGATAAAGATCTCCCCCCTGCAACTATACATAGATATAAGCTGTGCCCAAACGATCTGATCTTAAGGTGTCAAATTGAGAGCATTCAAGAGAATTTCTCTATGGTCATGTGTGTTCGTACCTGTTCCCACCTTGTTTCTCTGTTATGAATCTGTTATTGGGAGTACAATTTGAACGAGTAGGTTTATTAAAACTCTGAACAGTATGAAGTGTTCTCGTGGCTGTGAAAATAACTTCCCAAGTGCGCTCTGTAATTATGACTGGCTGGTTTGAGATCTGTTGTCCTGGTGATTGTGCCAAAACCAACACATCAGTATTTCTAAACTGTATCAGCATCTGAAGATTTTCTGTCAGCCAACAAGATAGCCACAGGCACTTCCCTCTGCCTACAATAAAAGCCATGACTCTCCCCACATGGTTTTGTGTCCTTGGGTTAGAATGAATGCCTGGTTACTCAAACACCGGTCTAGGTAGTGTTCTCAAAGTGGCTTTTACAATATTTTGTAAATTTTCAATCAGTTAACTATAAATAAAGGTCATCATCCTGAGTAATGCAGGTGGGCATAATCAAATAAGACTTTAAGAAAACAAAACCAAACAGAGACAAAAACAAAACAAAACAAAACAAAAAACCAAGCTTTTCTGAGGACAAAGAAACTCTATTTCAAGACTACCACATCAGCTAGGTTGGCCAGCTCTACAAGAGTCAGGCCTGCCAATCCATAAGCTGCCAATTCCTACAAATATTTACTCTCTCTCTCCATATATAAATACATATAAAGTCTCTTACTAGAATATCTTCTTCTGGACTCTTTCTCTGACGGGTGAAATTACCAGAGAAAACACTGAATGCTGGAACTATTAAAAAAAAAAAAAAAAAAAAAAAAAAGGTACATGCAAGAGAAAGATTGTCTAAACAAGGACAAGGTGAAACTTACGGGGCTTTGGGGTGCTGGAGTCCCTCTCTGGAGGTGGTTTCTAGGTTCCTTCTGACTAGAACAAAGTATTGGTCGAAACAAGCACAAGCTGTAACAATGTTTTATTAAAGCTAGGGAAAAAAACAGGCTCTGCAGAGCAAGTTTGAACCAAATAAAAGGAGGAAAAGAAGTATACCCTACAGCATGAAGGTGGGCCACCATGCAAAAGAGACCACAATGGCAAAAACTCAGTGTGGTCTGTCTTTTTTATATCACCCACTCCTCAGGGTGACGTCAAGTCTAGGCCATCCTACCTAAAACTTGCTCTCAAGTTCACGCGAGAAGTCCACATACACGGCTGTGGAAACTGTCCTGTGCATGTGTCCTGGGATTTTGTAATTAACAGGTCACACCCACTAGTGCAGCCAGTTTTGTCACTCTCTAGTCTCCAGCTCAAAAGATACCTTGTAATAGGGCTGACAAATTTGAAGCAGGTAAGAAATGCATTCACAATCTGCAAAACAAAGGGCTATCCTTACTAACTATTGCTAAGGAGAGCCAGTGTGGACAGAGTCTCCAGCTAGCTGAGTTAAAGCCTTTGTGGAGATATGGGGTGGAACCTGAGACTTCAGAGATGCCCTAGGATCTGGCTTCCAGGTCCTTAACACAAGATGAGGTTAAATAGGACCAAAAGGTTCCCCAGTTTGTTTCCTTTCTGAAAATCTGGGCAAAACGTTCATGCTTCCAGACTCCTGGCTCTTCTTGTTTTTTTGTTTTTTTCCCTTTTTTCATTTTCTTTTCTTAATGGGAATCTGTGACATTGGATGGGGAAATAAATCTTTATTTTCACTAATTTATTACTAAAATTTTGTATTTTCTTCCATTATGAGCACAGGCAACAAACCACAGTGGTATTTCAGCCTTCATTAGTATCATTACTAGAAATCACAAATATTTTCACATCAAAATATAGTGGTTGCAGATTTCTTACAATGTCATTTGTATTTATTACTGCTTTGAAATTACAGTATTTTTTTAAAAACAGTATTTATTAGACTTTCCCCACCCGGGCTGGATATTATCATCTAGTGCATTAATAAAGGAGCACACACAAAAAGGAGCACAGACATACTATAATTTTAAAATATCTTAAAGTATTTTAATATAATTTGCTTTCTTTTGAAATCTTTAATATTAGTCTTTTTTTTTTTGTATATTTAAAGTATTATTCTGAGATGGAGTCCAACATTACCTAAATGCGTTAGAAATCCTTGGTACAAAAGCTAGGAATAAGAATAGGAATAATAATTTAGGAATAAGCTCTAATTTTTCTATATGTAAGGAGGAATTCATAACTAGGTCTACCTTAGTGCTTCTGCACAAAGAGCAGAAACAGTGTATTTTTTGTAAGGACTGTTTAAACAGTATGACGTAAAAATATGTTTTTCTAATCTCAGCATATACATCCTCAGTATCAGGCAATAGCCCTCAGTTCATTTAGAATGCGCACCAGGCACTGGGGGGTGACTCCTGAGAAATTCCTTCTCAAGCCACACATACGACACTTGTTTGCTTTGAGAGCGTTCATGAATGTGCAGGAGTTGACACTGGTGCTTTTAAATATGTCAGATTCTGAGATGTCCTACGGTAGAAGCAACATGGAGTCAGTGCCTAGCATAGTCTAGCTTAGTAAATATTTGGAAAAGAAAAATTTTAAGAACTACAGAGAGATAAGACAAAAGTCAGATCATGCCACGCTACGACGACTTCCAATATCCTAAGCTCTTTCTCTATCTTATTATTTCTTCCTCCAAGCCTTATCAGTTATTTATTTAGTGCTATAGTATCGGTCTCAAAACTGTCCCTGTTTTCTTGAGGCGAGGGTCGCATGTTTTCTACATGGTTTCATCTCTAGGGCAGCGGTACCGGCTGCAAGACTGGCTGCATGTATGGAAAGGTGAACTGGGGCAGGCTTTCCTTTCGTAGCCTTTTCTGGCTGAGCAGAAATCGCAGACCCAGAAAGCAAAGAGCACCGGACAGGCGTAGCCTTCACCGCCGCGCAGTGCGCGCACCTTAAGCCCTGGCCAGGCGCGCACGCACAACTTGTAGCTCCAGACCCGGACCTTTTAGAAAGGAACCGGAACAGGGCTACTCCTTCAAGAAGGGGCCCTGCGGCGGGGCGACACGTGCGTGGGGCCAGTGGCGCAATGGATAACGCGTCTGACTACGGATCAGAAGATTCCAGGTTCGACTCCTGGCTGGCTCGGTGTGCGTGTGTTTGTTTTGCTTATTTCCTTTTCTGACCCCACGGGTGCTCAGTGGAATAGGAAAATTGATGTAAAGTCAAATTTGTCCCGAGTCTTGGCCGCAAGAGTGTAACGTTTCTGACGGCAGCTGGAACCATCACTGATTTGCAAACCGAATTCCGCCCGCGGCCGTGAGTCGGCGCCAACTAGAGAGCGGTTGGAGAGACGCGGTCCCCGGGCTGCACCCACTCTGTTCCGACAAAACCGTTTGAAGTAAACAATGAAACCAAGGAGAAGAAAGACATTCAAATAGGGATGTTCAAAGAAGCAATTATAGTGGTCATTGGGAAAGATTATCAAGTCTTTTTTTCTGCTCTCTCCCATTCGGCTACTTGTGGGAAAATTCCACAAAAGTGGCCTCAGGTCTGCACGCAGCGAGCGCAAATTTTGACTCTGTCCTTGGCTTCCGCCGGCTGAAGAACCGGTGCCAAGACGCATGCGCATATCGGGTACCCGGCGCTCCCTTATCCCCACCTCCCGACAGAGGGCGCTTCTAGCCGGGAGAACTAAGAGGCGGGAAGCACATTTCCTCATCGGTTTCCGTAGTGTAGTGGTTATCACGTTCGCCTCACACGCGAAAGGTCCCCGGTTCGAAACCGGGCGGAAACAACTTTTTTTTTTTTTTCCCCCCCAGTACGGAATTTTCCGAAAACGTAAATTTTAAAAAAGTCTGCACCCTACAGAAGCAGCAGGTTCTCCTCTTTTCCTCTACTGCTGCCAGCTCGAGCTGCGGAGCTCTGGGCGCTGTTCCGGTTGGGCCCGGGTCCGGCGCGGGCGGCCGCAGCCCCGGAAGCGCATCCTCGTTCCCTTCCTGTTCCCGCGGCGCCGGCTCTGCCGCCTTTGCCGTCCCGGGCGCAGCCGGCGGGGGAGCGGTGGACTCAGGTGGGCGCCGCCGGGCCGGGCCGGGCTGGGCTGGGCTGGGCCGGGCGGCCGGGGAAGGCAGCGAGGGCCGAGCGGCGGTGGCGGCGGAGACCTGGCCGACCCCTGTCCCCCTGCAGCCCTCCGGGACACACCGGGCCTCGCCGGCCCTCGGCCCCCCGCGTCCGGAAGGAGCATCGGTGCCCAGGGAGAAGCGAACCCCCCGGCGCCCCGTCTGGAGGAAAGTCCCGCGGCGGCTCACGTCGGACCTCTCCCTCACATTCGCACCCGGCCCGCGTCCGCGTCCGCCGATCTGCCGGGCTCTTCCCGAGGAAAGAAGGCTTGTCCTATCTCCTGCGGCCACAGGCGCACCCTCGGATCTCCTCTTTAAATGTTTTAGCGCTTAGGTCCCCTTAGATGACTGACGGGAATGTGATGTCTTTACCATCATAAGAAAAGGGCACTCTTTATCCAAAGAGCTGTTTGCTTTGTATCATTTTAAACGGGGTGCTTAGAGAACCATTGCCTTTCGCAACCCTGTTACTCCGTCAGTTTCATACTTTCTGTGGAAAACCCGTGAGTTCATCTTCATGCTGGTTCTCTTCACGAGGTAACACCGAGGCCAGCACAGCAGTAAGCTTCCCGTGTGCTCAGACCAATCTTCGTAATACGTCTTCATTCACAGTCACTTCTGAGCCACCCAGACATAGAAGCAAGTTACTCTGTGCCCTGAAAGACAGCAAAGGTCCCAGGACCTCAGGAGGTGGCAAGGAAGTGTCCTCTTGTCCTCCTGCCAGTGGGTAGGAGTACTCCAGCGGGGAATATTCCTGTGTGCCCCTGCTCAACTGCTGGACCAGATGCGGGTGACCAGATGTTTGTGAGCTTAGGGCTCACTCTTCTTCAAACCAGATACGTTCTTGTGAGAGCCAGCAGCAGCCCCACCCTTTTAGACTTTCTGCTTCTTTTCACCTTTTTTGCGCATTCTCAATCACTTACCCCCACAGGAAGCTTATCCTGTGTCCCAGTGTCTGGGAGATGGAGAACAAAGAGAGTGACTGGCGACATGTGACCTCCTGCCACTCTAGCGCACTGCATCTTGCACAGGAACCTTTTATTTTATTGTATCCTTTATTCTGCATTCTTTTATCGCTTTGTGTATTATTGCCCTCCTTCCTAAGTGTGGTGTCAGTAATCCAGGTCTTCTCTCCAGCCCCAGGGCCCTGTCTCCAGAAGTAAAAGCCGGGGTAAGGGCAGCTTTCTGATTGTGGAGTGAGGCTGAGCCTCCCAAAGTTACAACTGCCTCCCAGAAACCAGTTCATCAGCCATAAAGAGATACAGCTCCAATGCGCCTTCCATGATGTGGTGACTGGGGACAGGGTCAGTGAGCGGTGGGGCAGTGAGCGTTGGAAGAGGTGGGATTGGGTCTGTGCTTGAGACAGACTCGCTGTTCAAGAGAAAGAAGATTTTGAAAACGGCAAGGCCTCAGAATTAACCTAATCCAAGATGTGTCCCGAGTTACTGAGCTCCTACACTATTCCCTCCAGTATCAGCTGGCTAGTACTGCAGTAAACACTGCCGCAAAAGTAGGTGGCTGACAAGACAGACATTTATTTTGTCACCATTCTGCAGCCTAGAAGGCCAAGATCAAGGCATCAACAGGTTTAGTTTCCTCTGAGGCTTCTCTCTGTGGGTCACAGTGAGCCACCTTCTCATTACATCCTCACAAAATCATCCCCTATGTTCTTCATGTCCCAATTTGCTCTTATGAGGACATCAGTCATAGTGGATAAGGATTCATCCAGATGACTCATTTTACCTTCCTGTCCTCATTAAAGATGCTTTGTCCAAATGTGGTTACAGTCTGGGGTATTGTGGGTTATAACATACAAATTTGAGGGGGTGACATAATTCAGCCTGTAACACCTCCTTGTTACTGGCACCGTTCTCTGAAATTATTCTCACAGACGATTGTAGCACACTCATGTCCTCATTTATCATATGGATATTTGGTTTTAGAAGAAAAATACTATTGCTTTTTTATTCACTGTTTTCTCTTTTTAAAAGGTATTACTGTCAGTTACTTTAAACCTCCAGGTCATTTCTAATGAAAAACTGCAAGTTTTTGTAATAAGGATTGAGCAGATGTTCCTTTTCTTCTGCAGCTGCAGAAGGGCCAGATACCTTTCCATAAGATTAGCATTTGGAGCACTTGGGAGGCAAAGGCAGGAGGAATGCTGAGAGTTCATGGCCAGCCTGAGCTTACTTAGTAAATTCAAGGACAGCCTGAACTGCATAGCAAGACCCTGTCTCAAAAAACAAATGAGATTAGCAATTGGGCTTGAAGTGTAGCTTAGTGGTAGAGTACTTACCTAGCATGTACAAGGCTCTGGATTTGATCTCTAGCAGTGGAGAAAGAAAAATATATATATATATAAAAATATATATATATAATGTTATATTATGGTATGATTTTATATATATATATATATGCTAAATAAGCAGTTAAATTGGGAACTTTCACAAGAATTTCAGTCCAGTTATATGCAATGTGATGAGAAGAGAGTCAAATATCTCATTAATTTGTTCTATTCTCTACTAATGTGATTTTGTCCTTGGAAAGTTATTTTTAACAGAAAGGACTTGTTTTATTCCTAAAACTTTCAACCTTGTTGCCATGTCTTAGGAAAATAACTTCACTATCTGCTAGATAATTTCTTGTCCTTGAAATTCGCGTTCTCTGCCTTTCTAAAAACTATAATGTTACTTGTAGGATTTATCTGCTAGTTAATAATTTTCCTTTTCTTTCACATGTTGCATGAATATTTTTAATGACTTGGTCATATTATTGAACAAATTATTTCTCCCCTTTTTGGAGGCCACCAGACCAGCTGATTAAGTATGCATCGTCGAGGGAACCGCTGAGCTAAAGCCAGCCCTCTCCCCTTTTTGGAAACTCTTAAAATATGTCTTTTTCTTACATAAATAGCTTTTTCTTTAAAGAGCAGTTTTAGATTTGTAGAAAAATTGAGCAGAAAGTTCCTATATATTCCCTTTTCTCCTGACTTGCCTGGTTTAAAATAGGGAGCTCAGTGTGTAACTGTCTCCAGATTTCCCCCTCCTATATAGTGTCTACCCTTTTATTAGCACACAGAATAGGCTTACTGTCCTACAAATCTACCCTGCTCTGCTGAGCTACACCCCAGCCCTGAAATAATTTCTCTTAACATCATTGTGTGATGAGGGACTCTTCTCTAACCCTCTTTGGCCTTCATGGAAGTGAATTGCACTTGTTATGCTGCCTCTTTTCATTATTTGTGCATCTGTCACCTCCATCTGTGAGGTCCCCAGAGAGTCAGCTGCCTGCTTACTTGATTGGCTTCCTAAAGATGGCTCTAAAATCTTTTAGTTAGTTTGTTTGTTTGTTTGTTTAGAGGCAGAGACTCACTGTATAGTTCACAGTAGCCTTGAGTTCACTATGTAGCGCAGGCTGGCCTCAAACTCACAGTGATCCTCCTGCCTTGGCCTCGCAGGTGCTGGGATTATAGGCATGTGCCACCATGCCCAGCTAAAATCTTTTGTTCCGTAAGAATTGTTAACAACGCATTTCTTTAATTAATGTGCATCTGGGAGAGGGGAAAAGAGACAAAAATTGGCCATAATTTTTGCCATACATCTCTGGAGGATGTCTTCGGAAGAGAGCAGTAGCTCTGGCAGGCACGGCGGAGCTGCCATGGCCTCATGGCTGTGGGGAAGTTGGTGGCACTGTGACGTGCTGATCTATCAGTTGTTCAGTCATCCTGGAAAGAAGGCAAGAGGAGAGGATGTGAGGGAAGAGAAGGTTCCAGCTCATTTTGCCTTGGCTTTTCAGTGAAGAGCTGTTCAACAAAAGCAGAACCATCTCTTTTCTCCATTTTAGTTCCTGTTCCCAGCATGTCTCTCAAAGTACGAGGGGGAAATAACAACTCCTACTCTGGTTTCCCCTCTTCTCTCATCCCTTCCTCTCTTCTACAAGAAAGAAGGAAAACTGCAACATTTTTGGAAATTCTAGATAATTTGATGCTTTAGCACCACTTATAGATGATCACTTTGTCAGCCTTGTGATATGCAGCTCAAATCTAAACTTGCCTGTTTATGACCATGGCATTTAAATGGTGAGGTCCAGAAAAAGATGAAACTGGAACAGTTTAGAGACATGACAGTGATTTTTCTCTTAAGACACAAAATTGTAGAACTGGGGGAGCACACAACTACACACTTCCCAGGAAATGCATTTAATGGTGGAGCAGGCGGTAGGTACCACAAGCTAATCTTGGCCGAAAGCTTTTAGAAAGTCATATGGTACCCTGAATCCCAGCCATAGGCCCCATTCCTAGTTACACAAACTCAAATCATTTTCTATTGTTACTTGTATAATTCTGATCACACTTACTACTAACATTTTTAAAGTATATTAATTCTTAAGCAGACATTTTTTTGCCTAGGAAATAGAGAATACATCAGACATGTGCCATCCCCTTACACCTTTTTAAAGGAGAAAATGCCACCCTCACCACCTTCTCCAGACTTTCCTTTTTTTTTTTGAGACTGGGTCTCCCTGTGTAGTTTAGGCAGGCCTTGAACTCACTGTGGAACCCAGACTGGCCTCGAACTCACAGTGATCCTCCTGCCTCAGCTTCCTGAAAGCTGGGATTATAGGCGTGAACTGGTCTTTTATGCCGTCTCCAAACAGCTCCTTTCTCAGCTTTAAGAGCTGATCGCTGTCCTAGCTTTTATATTTATCCTTTGGGTTTGTTTGTTTTATGCCTATAAACAAACCATCCCATAGTTTTATTCATATAAACAGGCCTACAAAAGATGATCAAAAAGTATGGTGAGTACCTACATTATAAGACATTGCTAAGAATGATGGGATACTGTGGTCAAAGCGAGGGAGAGTAGTTTGGGTGCTATGAGATAAGTGGCAATGTGTCTATTGCTGCAACAATTTTTTAAATTTAAATTTTTGCTGTATTTTTCAGTCACTCCTTGTTTAGAGCAATTTCTGTCAGATGAAAACACTACAGCATTTTCTCATCCACATTATTTAGGAGATCTGGTACTACGCAACTTCTAGCTTTTCCTTAGTCAAGATGACCTTGAAAGCTAAAGGTTTTGAGTCATTTCAGGACAGTGAGGTAGATACAACGGCACAACCAAAGACACAAAACAGCACTTGCAGAACTACTTCAGAAAATATCAAGGCTAGAGTAATTGTGTTTGAAGCAAGAGGGGGTATTTTGAGGGAAATTAATGGCAATGTCTTTTACGGTAATAAAATTGTACTGTACACATTTATCACATCTCGTATTTTGTTCATATCTTTCTATAATTTTTTTGCTCAGCATTGAAATTTATCCATGTTATTGCATTTATCGAGAATCTATTTCAGCTGCTGAATAATATTGTTTTGTGTAGATACTATCAAAATGTCCTATTGAAAGGCATTTGGATGATTTACAGGTTTGCATTTTTTTTTTTCTTTGTTTTTCGTTGAGACAGGGTCTCATTATGTAGTTCAGGCTGGTCTTGAACACACTATGTGGCCCAGGCTGTTCTCAAACCACTGGGGCAGCCCTCTTGCCTCAGCCTCCCGAGTGCTGAGATTACAGGCGTGTGCCACCAAGCCTGTGTACATTGGATTTTTAGTGTTAAATTTGCCATCTTTCCCTTTATGGTTTTCACTTTTTGTGTCTTATTAAAGAACTTTTCCAGGTGCAGTGTGGGGAAGGCAGAAGCACCCGTGAGCTGGTGAGCCTCCAGGCATTGCTGCCACCATGCCGAAGAGAAAAGCAAAAGGAGACGCGAAAGGGGACAAAGCCAAGGTGAAGGACGAGCCGCAGAGGAGGTCTGCACGGTTGTCTGCTAAGCCTGCTACTCCTAAGCCAGAGCCCAAGCCTAAGAAGGCCCCTGCCAAAGGAGAGAAGCAGCGTCGAGGGAGAAAGGGGAAAGCGGGGGCCAAGGGCGGGGACAGCCCTACCAAGAACCCGGAGGGCGTGGCGGCGCGGTCGCAGAAGGCCGAAGGCGCTGGGGAAACTAAGTGAAGGCACATGCTGCACAGCCGTGTCCTGCTAGTGACTCAACAGCTAGAAATAATACTATCTTTAATCAAGTTTTACAAAAATGTAGAACTTTGATGTTTTTTAAGTTGTTAGCACACAGCACCCTCAGTTGTCCTTTGTGGAAAGGGGAAATACCACTACTAGATTGTGTCTGAGAAGCTGAATAGAAGTGTGAGGGGCTCGGACTTTATGTCCCGCAGTTTGAAGATTATTCTTGGTTCCCACGACAGAGTTTCTGTTGCTCGCTCACATGAGCCGCTTTGGCACAAAAGCCTTACAGTGCCAGGAAGACGCCTCGCGTCCCCTCCTCCCTCTGCCCTCAGCACAGACGTGACCGCATTAACCGAGAGCCTCACTGTGGCCTTGGCCTCCTCAGATCACCGCGTCAGCTCCCAATACTCAGGCTTCCTGGTGGTGACCCCGAGCCGGTGTCACCCATGGCTCAAGATTCCTGTTCTTTGCCTGTAGGCCATCCTGCAGAGAATCGTGCAGGTCTTGGCTCACTCCCCTCATGTCAGAGTTGGCCTCTGAAAAGCTCCCGTGTGCCTCCGGTGACACGTCCAACCCTGTGTGAACTTCTGTTCAGAGCTGCAGCAAAAGGCTTTGTTGACTTTTACAGTGACTTTGGGGGAGGGTAGTTTGGAAGTTGTAAAATGTTGCAGACTGCTGCCCACGTCTTACTGGAAGGAACTGTTTGTGAAAAATACCTTCTGAAGCTGGATACAAGTTGGCTGGAAGGGGAGATCACTCACTACCCAAAGCCTCAAGATACTCTTTACTGCCCTGAACTGATTTTTGTGAAAAGTATAAAGTAGAAATTTAACTTAATTTTTTTTCTGTCTGGATAAGTAGTAGTCCCCAGTGCCATTTGTGGAAAAATGCCTCTTTTCCCCATTGATCCCTAACACTGGCTCTTTCCTAAGTCCAGTTTCTGTGCAGCTGTGAGTCTGTTGGTATCTTCTATCAATCTGTCTAACATTGTGGCAGTACAATGCAATCCTAATTACTACAACTTCAGAAAATGGTCTTAATAAAAACCAAGATGCCTCTACATTTTATCCCGACATTGACCAATCCCACCTCTAATATCACCACCAGATTTGTCTTTCTTGAGACTGTCTTGTGGCTTTTTACTCATTTGCTCTCCCAGACAACATCTAGAATTAGATTGACAAGTTCTAAAATAAAATACACTGCAATTTTTATTGTATTTGTGTTAAATTTATAATTTGGTGAACCATATTTTATTTATTTATTTACTTATTTATTTATCTTTCTGAGACAGGGTCTTTCTTTTTTTTGTTGTTGTTTGTTTATTTTTTTCTGGTACTGGGAATTGAACTCACAACCTTGTGCTTGCCAGGCAGGCACTGTGCCACTGAGCTAAATCCCCAGCCCTAGACAGGGTCTTTCTATGCAGTTCAGGCTGGCCTTGAGCTTACTTGCACTCAGGCTGGTCTCAAACTCACAAAAATCCTCCTGCTTCAGCCTCCCGAGTGCTGGGATTACAGGTATGTGCCACCATACCTGGCTCCATATTACCTTTAAATGTTGTATCTTCCAGTCCATGAACATGGCAGCTCTCCATTTATTTAGGCCGTTTAAACACCTTCCAATAGTTTTACAACTTTCTTCATAAATGTCTTTATATTAATTAGTGTTATTCTTTAGGGCATGTTTTTAGTTGTCACATTTTTTTTTTTTTTTGGTTTTTCTCCGGTACCAGGAACCGAACTCACGACCTTGCACTTGCTAGTTGTCACATTTTCAAGTGTTAGTTAATGTTGATCTCAGGGTATCCAGCAGTCTTTCTAAACTCTCATTTCTCACATATGTATATTCTTGTGAGTTTCTACAGATAATCATATGCTCTGTGTATACAGTTTTTTTCTCAGTCCTTGTGACTTTTATTCCTCTCATTTTTTTAGACAGGGAATCAGTGTCCTCAAATTCATTATGTAGCCTCAAATTCATGGTTCTTCTGCCTAAAATTCCTTGTGGCACCTCGCCTGCTTTTATTTCTTTATAGTCCAGGTGATACAGATACAGTAGTAAACAACAGTGTCTGTGCTTGCTTCAGTTTTGTGTTGTAGGTTGGGGGGAAACAGAAAATGCGCATATTTATACAACAAGGGGCCTTAAGTAGTGTAGGTAGGTGCTATTTAGAGTGCTTTGGGGAAGTCTTTGATGAGATAACATTTGAGAAGAGCACTTCATGAAGTAAAAGAGGCTTGGCATGGTGCTCCATGCCGTAATTCCAGCAGGAGGTTCACTTCGGGTTCCAGGCCAGCCTGAACTACATAGTGAGACCCTGTCTCAAAAAAAAAAAAAAAAAAAGCAATCTGAGGGGGAAACTTTCCAGGAAAAAGGAATAGTAATAAGTGCTTGCTAGGCGTGGTAGTGCACACCTGTAATCCCAGCACTCGGGAGGCAGAAGTAGGAGGATCACTGCATTCGAGACCAGCCTGGGCTACAAAGTGAGTTCAAGTCCATCCTGAACTGCATAGTGAAACCCTGTCTTAAAAAAACAAAAACAAAACAAATCCCCAATAGAAACAAATGCAAAGGCGTGAAGTTGAAATGTGTGTGTTGAGGCAGAAGTGGCTGAACTACCCAGGACTGAGAAGGCTGAGGCAAGAGGGTCACTAAAAGTTTGAGGCCAGCTTGGGCTACATAGTGAGTTGAAGGCCACTCTGAACTAGATGGCAAGACTCTGTCTCAAAAAAAAAAAAAAAAACCACAAAAAACAAAACAAAAAAAAGTGGCTGAACAGGAGGGAGGGTGGCAAGAATAATGATTGATCTAACTACACTGAGCTGGAGGCTGGCAAGTGAGGGATTTTGGAGGCTGTAGTTTTTCTCTTTAACTAATGGGATGCCACTGGAGTTTTGAGCTGAGAAATGACAAAAATGTATGCGTGTTTGAGTGTATGGCTGCTGGCAAAAGTGAAAGGGGAAAGACCAGTTAGACAGTTGTGACAAAAGTGCAGCAAAACATACTGATTACTTGGACCTGGAAAGAGGCAATGAAGAGGGAGAGAAGAGGCGAGATGTGGGACATGAGCGCTGACAGGCTGGGGTGAAAGTATAAGCCTCTCTGCTATGGGCCCCACCCCCCATTTGTGTGTTGGAAATTTATTCCCTAATTCAACACTGTTGAGAGGTGGGGCTGAATGGGAAGTGTTTAGGTCAGCAGTGGTTTAGTGCAGCCGAGGGTGGAGGTGCTGTGCAGGAGTGAGTCACTCCCTTCTGCTCTTCTGCGCATGAAGAACAGCGCTTCTCTCCCTGGAGGATGCAGCACTGGAGACGCCATCTTGGAGCAGAGCCCAGAACCTCACCAGACAGCAAATGTGCAGGAGCCTGGATGTTAGACTTCTCAGCCTCTAGACCTTTGAGAAATACTTCCAGTAGTAAAGCAAGAAAACATCTTTACAACATTTCCTGAGGAATTAAAGATAGTATGAGGAAATAATTAGTATTACTATTTTCTAAGTTAGCAATTTTTGTTTTGTTTTTGAGACAGGGTCTTGTTATGTAGGTTGGGCTTGCTTCAAATTCATGGTGATCCTCCTGCCTCAGCCTCTCAAGTGCTGGACTCACAGGCATGCACCACCATATCGGCCAAGTTAACATCTTGATGCATAAATATCCCCTGGAAATTTGAAAAAACAGTTCATATTTACCAGAACTTAATCACCACTGCAAAGTTAAAGGGGGAAAAAATACAAAGATTTGATGAGCCTGCAAAACTGAGGGCCAGGCCATTCCATGTAAGGTCTTTACTAAAACCAGTAGTTTATATTCTTATGCTGGAATTATATACCTAACAGTATTTGCCTTTACAATAATGCTAGAAATTCTACTTTATTATCTTTTTGTTTATTATGTGTCTAGATGTCCTTCAAAGCATAGGTGGAGTTTTTCAGAGGTGGCTGGATCTAGAGTGCATGAATTGAGATTAAGTGTGTGATACTGGAATCAAGAGTGTGTGGTTACTAAATTAATTCACTGACTGGTTTAGCATAGCTTGAGAGTAGATAATGGGAAGGCCCTCCCTGGGTATGAGTGCTACCCGCCCAAAGGGCATGTAGCTGGATAGAATACAAGGGACAGAAAAAGGGCTGTTGGGGTCACTTGCTACTTCACTACTTCACTGCTTGCTGCCTTCTGCTTTGCTGCCCCTCTCCCCACCATGAACTATTTCTCCTCTGCAATGCCCCTCTGCCATTCCGTCCTGCCTTGGAGCCAGCCAACTATGAACTAAAACCTCTACAAACCATGAGCTACAATAAACCTTTCTCCTTTAACTTTGGGTGTTGGATATTTTGTCTCAGCAATGAGAAAAGTAAGTAAGACACTGCTCTTCAACTATTTCTGTTCCATTTTACTCCGTAAAAACAAATACCTGTGCTTTGTCAGGGTCAAAGAAACATTCTGTGTTCTCACAGAGTTCAAAGTCTGGGACAGAGATAAGTGACCAAGAAGTGGTGTGTGTCCTATTGTGACACTGCAGGAGCCCCAATGGTGACGTGATGATGAAGAAGCTTCCTGAAACATGCTGACACCTGAAGAGTGAAATGGAGGCTCATAGGAGTCGGTCAGGCAAGAGGAAAATCTTCTAGTGAGAGTGACAAGATTAGCATAGGTATCGTTGATGTTCAGTAAATTATTTGTTGAATCAGACACACAATTAAGATGCATACTGGCTAAGACCAGTTCCTGGACCTTTGCTGATCATGCTGTCCCAGGTGGTGCTTTCTGCTGCTGCCACAGCAGTACCTTGTCTGAAGAATGAAGCCCTCCTAGGACCAAGAGTATCACAGGCAACAAGGGTCTTTTACACAGGGAGCCAAGATTTGCTCCCCTACCACCTCTTCCTGAATATGGCGGCAAAGTTTGTCTTGGGCTGGCTCCTGAGTTCTTCCAGTTCCTTTATCCTAAAACTGGTGTAACAGGACCCTACATGCTTGGAACTGGGCTTATCTTGTATTTTCTGTCCAAAGAAATATATGGGATTACCCAGAGACCTCCTCTACCATATCTGTAGTAGGGCTTCTTATCCATGTAATTAAAAAATATAGTGCCTCTTTTGGAGAATATATTGATAAACTCAATGAACAAAAAATTGCCCAACTAGAACAGGCAACGCAAGTTTCCATGAAACAAATCCAGGATGCAACTGAATTGGAGAAGTCCCCTCAGGCACTTGTTCAGAAGCACCACTACTTTTGTTGTTCAGAGGAATAATACTGCTATGGTCTTGGAGGTTATTTACCAGAAACAGCTACACAGAGTGTATAAGGAAGTAAAAAAAAATCGCCTGGACTATTACATCTCTGGGCAGCATATTGATATAGGGGAAAGAAACTCCCAACCTGAAAGATATCTGGGACAAGTTAGTGTTCTCTAAAATTGAAGAATAAATTTTAGGAACAATGGAGGTTAAAAGCAGAATGTATTTATTGAAGAAAAGAAAGTTTCTGTCTAAGAGAGGGACAGAAGGGGGCCCAAGTGAGTTACCAAGGAACCTGGCTTTCCTAAGGATTTTATAGAGCAAAACCACGAGGTAGGGTGGGTCCAAGGTGAGGAAAAAATGGGAAATCGCAAGGTGGGCATGAAGTGGGCAAAAACTATGGTCAGTCAATAAGATTACAAGCATAATTGCTCAGGTACAATTGATTTTATCAGGATCAAATAGGGAAATCAGTCATTTAGCAAGCGGGCATGAATACAGAGCAAGGGCTTTTCCTGTAGGGGTGTGAGTTAGTGTCTCTTCCTGCCTTTCTCAAGGTGATACGGACCTACTTAGAACATCAATCCCTGATGTTTATCCTTAGGGAGGTATGTGGGTGTATTTGTGTTAT
Organism: Chinchilla lanigera; assembly: GCF_000276665.1. Taxonomy (NCBI): domain Eukaryota; kingdom Metazoa; phylum Chordata; class Mammalia; order Rodentia; family Chinchillidae; genus Chinchilla; species Chinchilla lanigera. The sequence continues at coordinate 340,143 of NW_004955483.1, read as the reverse complement.
CCTTTGTCTTGAGGTCTGGCCCACAGCTGGAGGTTTCTGTCTCCCTCATAGTTGCAAGGTATCTCATCTCCTGCACTGGCTCCTTCAAGGGCCTGGCCCTGTGTGACTCCCTATAATATATCTATCTGACTCAGCTGCCTCCAACAATATGACGCATCGAAAGGAACAGGTGCACATGATAAGCTGGGTGAAGAAGCAAGTGGTGTAGAACATCTCTGCACAACAGGAAAAGGAGCTAATTGCCAAGCTGTTTTGGTTACTCTTCTCTCTTTGCTGAGACAAAATACCCAACACCCAAAATTAAGGAAGGAAAGGTTTATTTAGCTTACAGTTTGTGGAGGTTTCAGTCCATACTTGGCTGGTTCCGAGGCAGAAGATAGCAAAGCAACAAGAGCAAAGGGGGGAAATGGCAGCCGAACAGCAAAGCAGCCAGGACAAAAGGGCAGAATGGCGGCAAGCAGCCTCTTTCCCTTCCTTACATTGTAAACAGGCTACCCCCACCTAAGGAGCATGTAGCTCTCACCTAATTTCCAAGCCCTCCTCCTCCACAGGCTCACATGTATACAAAGTAAGCATCCTGGCTTCCTGCTGAGTCACTTAGCCAAACCTCTAGACTCCCCAAGTTGACACAATGTATCAACCATAACACAAGCATATTGCAGATCTAAAACTTCCTGCAAAGAAGGCTCAAGCACAGCCCATTATGCAAATGTATCTATCGAAGTTGAGACAGCCAGAAACAGTTGACTAAATAGAAACTAGTCTATCTCTATGTAACAAAAACTTCCCATATTGCTGTCTACTGAAATTACAGTTTACTTTTCCTAAAAAGAAAAGCTTGGGGCTTCATTTAGTAAGAACTAAACCTATTTGCCAGTCAGATGTTTCTCTTCTTTACTCTGCATTTTGAGTTGTTCTGTGATCACTTTTGAATAAACACTTTGTTTTTATTAAAACTTTAAAAAAGATGCATACCAAACAAGTTACATTAGTTTTTTGACTATAATAAAAGATAATTTCTTTTTTGTTTTCTAACAGTACTGGAGATTGAATCAACCTTAGACCTTCATGCTGAGCTACATCCCTAGCCCTTTTTTAAAATTATTTTTTATTTTGAGGCAAGATGTTAGTAAATTACTAAGTTTCCCAGGCTGAACTGGAATTTGTAATTCTCTTGCCTCAGCCTCCTAGAATGCTGGGATTGCAGGCAAAGATAATTCTTAAATGCTTGTTGTTTGCCAAATACCGTGTGTGTGCACAGTGATTTCATGCATAATTTTATTTCCTCAAGCTTATGAGTTGAATAATTATTCCCATTTAACTTTATCTTTAATGAAATGGTGGCAAATAAAAGTAGACCCCCCCCCCTGAGGTCATAATTAATTGGTAAAATCATAATAAGACCAGGCTCTGTAACTACCGGGCTTTAAAGTCTCTTCATTTAAAAAACTTCTAAGGATCACTGGTATAAATTTCACGTGTAATCCACTCAAGAAATAATAATCTGAATGCCTTAGAAAGTTAAGGAACTTCCAAGATACCATTAGGAAACGATCAAATGTAACAATATTCTACAAGCAAAACAGTTGTAATTTTGGATTAAGAAGGGTAGTTAGTAATGAAATGGCAATTTAATCCAGAGGGAAAGTAGCCTTTTATGAAATTTAGGATTTTAGCTTATCTGAAGCAACAGAAACTTCACAAGGCTATTTTTTCTGTTCAAGAATGTTAATTGCTTAGATAGAAATATTCCTAAAGTAAGAGTTGGGTTAGGAGGCATGAACTTCCAATGTTCCATAGCACAGATAACTGACTGACTACAATTAATTGAATATTTAAAAATAGCTAGAAGAGAGGATTTTGAAATTCCCAATACAAAGAAATATCAAAATGAGGCAGAAGGGAAGATGTGGAGAAGCTGGCTGGAGATTGGGGGAGCTCCTTACCCTAGCTGCTCCGGCTCTTGAGGCTGGCAGGATGAATGCAGGGGAGCACACAGTGAAGTAAGCTCCTGTGGAGGACCACCTGGACGACTCTCCTTGAAGGAGGAGCAATTGCCTCCATTGTGACTGAGCCTGACCCTATGTCCATGTTATTGATGTGTGCAGAGCCGGCTGGGACTTTTCCTTATCCCTTCAATTGGCTTTCACAATGCATATTGGTCCAGCCGAGGTGCTGATGTGTAGCCTTTAAAGCAAAGATGAAAGGGCTTGGGGGCCGGGAATATAGCTCAGCAGCCCGGCACCGGCTTCCCTGTCCCACTAGGCGCCCCCAAACATGTGTGAAGCAGGATGGAGAGCCGTGCTCCACACTGTCAGCCGGGAGATAAGAGGCTATGACTTCCCAGGCCATAAAAGATTACACATCAGAGCTGGAGTACCGACTCCAAAACATTATATACTACCTTAGTTGTGTTATGTAGATCACTTTCGTCATATCCTTCTCTTTGCATACTGTAGAGGTGATTTCAGGCCTCCTACCTATCTCAGCTCACAGCACTCACCTACTTCCCCCCATTCTCACAGTCACTCATCCTCAAGCCACTCCTTTCTTCCTGAATTAATAAAACCCTGGTTCTTCCAAGTTGAGACTTTTGTCACAGTTAGCCATCATCATAGCTAGATTTAGGACCTCTTGGCTCCCCATAACTACAAATATGCCTTAGTGCCTGCCTCGCTATGCAGTTCAGGTTGGTCTTGAACTCACTTTTGTAGTCCAGGCTGGCCTCAAACTTGCAACCATCCTCCTGCCTCAGCCTCCTGAGTGCTGGGATTACAGGCATGCACCACCAAGCCTGGTTTGCCTTAGTGTCTTTATTCTCACCACTGATTGCACTGGAAGTGGTAGATTGGGATTAACTCACTAGAATTCCAATAACTTTTCCATTGGATTACAAATATAAACTTCCCAGACCAAGAAGAGGACTGGGAAGGGCTCCCTGAGAACTCCAATGTGTGAGTATGAATAGTTGGGGCATCTGGTGGCCTACGTTATCTTGGTAGCTGAGTTATAGAAATATTAGAAATATTATAGGCAATCAGACAGGGCCAGGCCCTTGAAGGAGCCAGTGCAGAAGATGAGATACCTTGCAACTGTGGGGGAGACAGACACCTCTAGCTGTGGACAAAAGATTAAACAGATGGGCCCACATACTCCCCTAGGGATGGACCTTAGGGAATGATATTCTAAATAGGTAGCAATCACCTTGAAAAAGCCAGAAAGGGTCACTAACCCAACCCCCTACAGGAAAGGTCTCTGTTCTGTATGCATATCCACTTGCTATGTGACTCACTTCCCCATTTGATCCCCATTTAATCAATTTTACCTGAACAATTACTCTTATAATCTTATTGGCTGACCATAGTTTTGTTCCATCTCATGCCCACCTAGCGAGTTCCAGTGTTTTCTACCTTGGACCTGCCTCACCTTGTGGTTTTTCTCTCTAAAAGTCCCTAGGAAAGACAGATTCCTGTGCAAACCACTCAGGCCTCCCTTCTGTCCCTCTCGGACAGAAGCTTCCTTTCCCTCAACAAATATATTCTGCTCTTAAACCCCTTCATTCCTAAAATTCATTCTCCAACTTAGAGAACACGAACTTGTCCCAGGTATCTTTCAGGTTGGGAGTTCCTTCCTCCTATATCAGGACTGCTGCACATGGTTCTACTCAGCATGCTCTCCTCAGCATTCCTGTGGTCTGGACCCTGGTCAGTGTCCTCCACAACTTTGCAGTGAATGTCTTCCCACACACAGTGAATGGGACACCCTTCGAGACTGCTCACCAAGGCAAGGTTCACCTACTGATGCACTGGGAGCAGATGGACTACTGGCTTCAGTTTACTTCTTTCCAAAAGTGCCTTAGCATCTCTCCTAGTATACTGTACTTCCTGGCCAGCTTGACACTTCCTCATCAACACTGCCTCACAGTTTAGCGTCCTGCTGCCTAAGTCACCCCAGTTCCATGGGGTTTGTCTCTTTGGCATCAACAAATATTGAGGGATAGGGCCGAGGACAACTCCTCAGGCATGGAGAAGGCCCTGAAACAAAGGACCAAAACATCTTTCCCTTCTCCAAAATCTCCTGTTTTTTGAAACCTGAGAAATATACAACTATCCCCAAACTCAGGAAGAAAAGAAACTGGATAATGGGATCCTTGGACAAGGGTAAGATTATCTGAGTCAGGAAAGGCAAATGACATTAAGAGCCAAATCACTCTCCTCTATAACGGGAAACCATATTTGGGCAGTTTGGTGATCACATTTTCCATATTTTTCACCCCTACCACTGTCCTGCCCGGTTTTGCTATGTATTTTCCTTATAATAAAGATAATTTTCACCGGGCATGGTGGCGCACACCTGTAATCCCAGCACTCAGGAGGCTGAGGCAGGAGGATCGTTGCAAATTCGAGACCAGCCTGGGCTACAAAGTGAGCTCAAGGCCAGCCTGAACTGCATAGTGAGACCCTGTCTCAAAAAAAGACCAAAAAAATTTTTAAAAAGATAATTTTCAGCTAAACAAACAAAAAGCTGGCTGGGGGAATAAGGGAACCTGTTCATTGCAAGCTTGTAGGACAGCGCCAAATAATTCCCAAGGCCCAGTATATGTACCTCCCAGTAGATGTAAACAGCATAGAAGGACACATGCCAGGAGGAGCCTTCTATCATGTCCCTTTAATCGTATCCCATCGTGTGTCTCTCAGACTCAGGGTGTACTTTTATTTTTTGCTTTTATCTTCTCTCGCTTGTTTGGTCCAAATTTGCTCTGCAGAGCCGATTTTTCCCTCACCCTTCACTTTTCACATAGACTTTGGCACCATTTTTTGGCTTATCTCATTCAGTTCTTTGTTCGAGGCAAGAAAGACCTGGAATACATTTAATTGGCAAGCCATTTCTAGAGGAAATATCCAATAACAAGATGTCTGAGGTGAGAGAGGCCGATTATCCTACTTTGATCATTACACGTCATATACTTGTACTAAAATGTCACACTGTACCCCACTGATACGTACAAGTACAATGTTTTGATTAAAATTAAAATATATTGAAAAAGAAAAGAAGTATTCCTAAGTGGAGAACTTTTCAATGAATTAAGGAATCACAGAGAAGCCTGTAAACCTCTTGGCCCACTGTACTTCTGTCATAAAATCATGTTTACCTTGTCATTTATGACTCCTGTGAGAATGTGTGTGTCTGCTTTGAGTCAGCAGGAGTGATCTCGCTTTTGATAATCACTTCTGACCTCCAGTCCGAGGCACTGCACTTGGGTCACTGTATTTCTTTTCTTAACTGTGGTGCCCCTGCTACTGATATAGGGGAAAGAAACTCCCAACCTGCCAAATATCTGGTACGAGTTCGTGTTCTCTAAAATCGAAAAATGAATTTTAGGAACAATGAAAGTTAAGAGCAGAATATATTTACTGAGGGAAAGAAAGCGTCTGTCCAAGAGAGGGACAGAAGGGGACCTGAGTGGGTTGCTAAGGACTCTGCCTTTCCTAGGGATTTTATAGAGCAAAAGCATGAGGTGAAGCTGGTCAAGGTGGGGGGAAAACAGGAAATCACAAGGTGGGCATGAGGTGGGACAAAACTATGGTAAACCAATAAAATTATTAGTATAATTGGTCAGGTAAAATTGATCAAATGGGGGTCGAACAGGGAATTGAATCATGTAGCAAGCGGGCATGGAACAGGGACTTTTCCTGTAGGGGTTTGAGTTAATGACACTTCCTGGCTTTTTCAAGGGGATGGCTACCTATTTAGAATGCCAATCCCGAATGTCCATCCCTAGGGAGGTACACAGGTACATGTGTTTAATCTTTTGTCTTGAGGTCTAGCCCACAGAGGAGATACCTGTCTCTCCCACACTTGCAAGGTATCTTGTCTTCCATATTGGCTCCTTGGAGGGTCTAGCCCTATACGGCTACCTATAATATTTGTATCTAACTTAGCTGCCTACAACACTACTTGTAAAAGCACTGTCAGCTCTCTCTCAGAATCCCCCAGTGGCTTCCATCCTGGCTAGGAAAATAGCCTACAAACACCTTTGATTTCCCAGAGAGGCATGCAGGCCCAAGGGCTGCAAGATGCCCAGGTTCCCTGTCTTAGAAGCCCATCAGCTGACCATGCCCAGCCCTTTGCAGCCCAGACTAACTGACCCCACCTCTCTGAGGCCCACGTTAACCTACCTCCTCTGCATTGGGGCTGGGTACTTGGTCTCCCTAAGGCCTCCTTGAAGGTGGGGACAGCTTTTTAACCCTGAAGCCAGGAGCACTGTGACTCCAGGATGAAATCAAAGGGGTTCTTTCAAAGCTGATTTCAAAACTTAAAAAAAAAACAACAAAAAAAACCCCAGTGTCACAAAAGAAAACCAGCTATATTACAAAGCAGTTGTCAAAGTCATTTGTGATATGTGTGCTTTTTCATTAATGGAATAAATACTAAAACCCCAAGATCTCTTATGATTCAAAGATTAAAAATTTTTGACAACTGTATTGTGATACAAAATAGGTGATTTTTCTTTTCTTTCTTTCTTTCTTTTTTTTTTTTTTTTTGTCTTTTTGAGACAGGGTCTCATTACGCAGTTCAGGCTGGTCTTGAGCTCACTTTGCAGCCCAGACTGGCCACCTCCTTCCTCAACCTCCCGAGTGCTAGGATTACAGGTATGCGCCACCATGCCCAACTACGTGGTTTTTCTTGATGACAAAGCTGTAGATATGGGCATGATGGTGCAAGCCTATAAATCCAGCTCTCTGAAGGCTGAGGCAAGAGGGTCACAGTGAGTTTGAGGCCTGTCTGGGCTACACAGTGAGTTCAAGATCAACTGGACTACACAGGGAGATCTTATCTAAAAAAAAAAAAAAGCTGTAGATACTGGTAGTTCTCTTTCAACTGTGGATTTGTAGAGACGGGCTCTGTAGGTAGAAAAAGGATGAAGGCCTCAGTGAGCTTTATTAAAATTAATAGGGGGGCTGGGGATTTAGCTCAGCGGCAAAGCGCCTGCCCCGCAAGAGCAAGGTCGTGAGTTCGATTCCTGGTACCAGAAGAAAAACAAAACAAAACAAAACAAACAAAAATCAATAGGAAAACTTAATTAGCAGTTCCAACTTCTGCAGTTGGAGCAATTAGAAAGACAAAGAAGAGAGAGAAGCTAGACTGAGAGGTGCCAGGTAACACAATTACCATAAAAATTTATCAAGCAGATGTAATACTGAGGAAGCCAGAAACATAAAGACCAGGCAAACCAGGTCCCCTCACCCACCCTACAGAATGCAAGGGAGATAAGGGACAGCCACCTCAGAGCTTTTTTTTTGAAACAGAATTTAGCTGTTTGGTTCAGGATAGCCTTCAACTCACTCTGTAGCCCAGGCTGGCTTTAAACTGTCAGCCGACTGAGTGCTGGGGTTACAGGCAAGCACCACCACACCCAGCAGGACTCTTATTTAATATGTAAGACACGCATGCACACACACATACACACACCTACACATATACACATGTATGTATGTTCTCATTTTAACATCAGTATACTATTGCTATACTATTGCACCCGATACACACATCCACACATATCCCTTTGATCATTAAATCTAAGCTGCCTTTCAATAAGCATATCCCCCCCCCTCCCGTTTCCCACACCCCCATTAGTTACTTATTCATCACAAAGTGACAGGAAGAAACCAACCGGCCAGAAGGAATGTAGGCAAACATGCCTAGGTTAGGGTCAAAAACAGTCAAGAGAGCAAATCAGGTAGACAACTCTCAGGTGCTCACATGAGGGATGGAAAAGACACTAGATCCCGAGAAAAGGAACTGAAGACAAAAATCCAGGAGTAATTCACTTTCCAACACTCCCTACTCATCCAAGGTAGCTGTCTGTTAGCTTTCCCTTACCCCTTACCCCCACTGTAAGTCTCCAACCTGACCTGACTCTCCCAGCCCCCGGACCTGCTTGTCAGCAGAAGCACTACTGTCTGCAGGACACCCAGGGCAGCACCTGAGGTCATCATTGACAAACAGAGGAAAGGAGATAAGACAGGACAAGGAATTTTGCAGGACCTGGAGAAGTATGGAGAAAATTTACTTCAAAGGACAAGGACTCTATCCACTGAGATACAAAATTGCAGGAAAACTTTAAGCACAGATGTTCATTGGGAACTTCCCACCTAATGTCCCCTGCCTTCACTCTATCCCTATAAAAGAAACCAACTTCTCTTTGTTTGGGGCAGAAGGTCTTATCTCGCCCTCTGCCTGAACCCAGACACAATAAATTCCCTGCCATGTTGCCTTTACCCAACCCTGGTGTTCTCTGCTGCTTGCCTGTGTTACACCCACCTTCTAATAAATTTTCCTTTATTTTAAACTCTGCTTCTTTTTAGTTCTTTCCTGGTACCAAGTTTAGGATCGCTGAGAACTGCATTTTCCAACAGAACAGTGGCATAGTGTGACACAGTGTGGTGGGTGAGCTCTCCACCCTTGGACATAACAGGTATCTTGGTTACTTTTCTGTCGTTACTGAGACAAAATACACAACCCCAAAATTAAGGAAGAAAAGGTTTATTTAGCTCACAGTTTGTGGAGGTTTCAGTCCATACTTGCTGGCTCCGAGGCAGAAGATAGCAAAGCAACAAGAGCAAAGGGGGAATGGTGGCAGAACAGCAAACAGCCACAGCAAAAGGGAGGAATGCCTCAAAGGAGCTGTTTTCCCTGCCTTACATTGTAAACAGGCTACCCCCACCTAAGGGGCATGTAACGTTTATATAGTTTCCATGCCCTCCTCTTCCACAGGCTCGGGATGTATACAAAGTAAGCATCCTGGCTTCCTGCTGAGTCACTTAGCCAAACCTCTAGACTCCCCAAGTTGACACAATGTATCAACTATAACAACAGGTTTGGGCCTACACTTACCAGTTCTGAAAGCACTGTTAAGTTTCACGTATAGGACAGAGATTTTAAACCTGTTAGCTTTCTTTTCCCTGTCTGGCTTCACTAGTGCCCTGCAAAGACACTTATTTTGTTGCTGTGTTGCTGGGGCTGGAATCCTGGGCCTTGTGCATGCTGAGCACTTTTGGCTACTGAGCTATACCCTCAGCTCCAGAAAGTACTTGCTTACCACAGTGCCCAGCACATTGAATGCCCGCCACAGATGTTGAAATTACTTTTCTTGAACCTGCTCAGATTTCTTTTAGGTAGCTACAATGGAGTTAATTACATGAAAAAAAATTTTTTGAGACAGGGTCTAGTTATGTAGTTTAGGCTGGCATTAAATTCACTATAGAGCCCAGACTGGCCTCAAACTCTTAGCAATCCTCCTGCTTCATTTGCCCTAGAGTACTAGGATTACGGATATGTTCTACCACGCCCAGTGATACTTCCTTGTTTAAGGAATGACAATTCCTTGTAGTTAGATGGGGAGAAAAGTACCCAACATCCCTCCTGAGGGTGCTCCTTGCTTCGTTCGGTAACTGCTGCTCACACATTAAGTGTCAGGGGACAAGCTGGGCTGGAGGATGGGAGAACAAAGATGATAAATCAGAGCTCAGCCTACTAATTTACTCAGTGAGACTCAGGTGCTCAAACAGTGCTGTCTGGATACTCCAGCCTGTATTCAGGAAGGGAAGTTAGGTGGTGTTATAACCTAGCTATTGTGCCACATTGCTGTTCTGTATGCGCCTGAGTAGCCATGATAAACAAGTTGTGCTGTGAAATTTCTCTTGGGTCTTTGTGACCTGACTGTTATGGTGTGCTGATAAACATGTTGTGTTAGACCAAGATAATATTTTCCTTAAAGGACATAATGAAAAAACTAGCTGTCCTTGTGCACTAGAGAAATGCGTCATCTGCTTGATCTGCTGTCCTATACCAATCATGTAAAACCACCTCAACCTTTAACTTGTATCCCCCAATCCAAAGCTGCCACTAACTATCACCCCATTACCACCCCTTCTTTGTGGTTTTTGTGCTTAAATACAATGTGCTTAGCTTGTGAGGCGTGCATTCTCGGGATCGATTCCAAGAGTGTTCGTCAGCCAGGCCTGCTAATAAAGCCTTTGCTCCCCAAATTTGGAGTCTCCGAGTCTTGGCTTCCCACGGGGGTCATGAGACCACCACAGGTGGGTGTGAAGAGTAGCAAAGTAAGGAGAAAGGGAGGCTTTTTGTGGGGAAGAGGACAGGGTTTTAAGGGCTTGTTCCTCTGTATTCATCAAACATGTCTAGACTTAGTGTGTGCCAAGGTTAGCAGGCAGGCTCCCCAGAGAGGAGGCATCCAGCTGTGAGTGAAGAAGAGGCCCCACATGAAAGAGGAGCAGGAAAATGGCAAAAGTGAAAGATTAAGGATCTGACTACATGGTTTCTAAACCATCCACCCATGGAAGGAGAGTCAAAGGGCTTAGTGCTAAGGATTTGGTTTTAAATCAAGGATGGTGGCACATGCTTGTAATCCGAGCGCTTGGGAGGCGAAGGAAGGAGGATCGTTGTGCGTTCAAGTCAGCCTGGTCTGTAGTCAGTGAGTTCAAGGCCAGCCGCAACTGTATTAGTGAGACCTTGTCTCAGGAAAACCAAAAGAAGGGACTGGGGATTTAGCTCAGCATCACAGCGCCTGCCTGGCAAGTGTGTTTGATTCCCAGTACCAGAGAAAGACCAAAAAAAAAAAAAAAAAAAAAAAAAAAACTGAAAAGAAAAGGCTTAGTTTTAAATTTGATTTTAATGGGTGAAGTCCTAGGGAGCAGACAGATTAAACTGAAGTCACATACATGAGGCATGAGAAGTAAAGGGGGTGTGAGGGGATTTTACCGCCAGAGGCAAAGCCAATTCAGCAAGGCACTGTTTCCCTTGCGAAAGATTTCAGGTGTTGTCTAGCTTGTTTTGAAAGTTTTAGGTCTGGAAAAATATCTGTTGAGATTTGAATTTCATAAAAACCTCTGTGTAGTCAGCCTTTGAATGGTAGAATTCAGTGGTGACACTAGATGTGACTGTTTCCTGACAATAATGCGTGCTGTCTTATTCAGGCCTAGAAACCAGGACTACCTAGGATGAAGTGGAGCAGTGTCCATTTTGCTGAACAAAACAAAATGAAACAAAAAGTAGTTTAAAACACTTGCCTTAGTTCCCACGAGAGGTAGCAAAAACCTCTGAGCAGTAGGTTGGGCTTATAAAAGGAAAGATTTTCACACAATTCCCTGTATCCCTCCCTCTTAAGTATGTAAAATGTATATGAACAATGCATCCCCTGTGGGCTTACACCCGCAGGGGCTAGCTGGTTGGCTATAGGAGAAAGACTGCAAAATTGGAAATCCCAATTTTTTAATAACTGGCTGTAAATATGTCTGCTTAATGGAAGGCTCAATGCTTACATCATTGTCCCAATACCCAACCTGTCTGCCCTCTGAGGCATTGTTCTCAGCTCAGCACCGGTGCTTTCTGGCAAACATAGATGTCATAAAAGAGGTAAGATGGAGCAGGGAATCTTTCAAACCTCCAGAATTCTGAAGACACCCAAACATTTACAATGGTTGCCTTAAGGACTTTGCCTACTGAGGCAAGAGACATCCAGACAGGTGTGACTACTGAGGTTTACTAAGATCTTCCACCTAATGTCCCTTGCCTTCTTTTAAGCACTATTAAAAAAAAAAAAGTCCTCTTCTCTTTCTTTTCTTCTCTTTTAACACATGGTATTTTTGTCCTCTGTCTGCCAGCACCCAGGCACAATATATTCCACACCATGTTGCCTTTGCACAAGCCTGGTGGTCTTGGCTGGTCTTTACCTTGTATGGCTCCTTACACTCATTGCTCTGGAAATCTCTCTTCTAAAGAATGGTGTGAATCAGAGACCACCAGAGTCTACCTGACAGGCTTTTGTGAAGGCAACAAGGTACATAACTTAATATGGCTGGGTATAGGCAGACAGAGGGTGAAAAGTCCATCTGTCCCTTTAAAGAAAAAGCAGAGCCTTTTATAGAGTTTGGACAAGGGCTGGTCAAATGGGGAGATTAGGGAAGGGACCTCCGGTGAGGAGGTCTGAACAAACATCAGTGGTCAAAGTTTTCTGAGTGTCCAGTACAAATTGATGCCCTGGCACTGGGAAGATTCCATATTCTGTCTTCTGTTCTTTATGACATCCTGTCCAGTGTTTGCTGAGGGCAGCCCTTGTGCTGAGGAGGAACAATGTGTAAACTGAAAAATCAGGGACTGATGGCCAAGTGGAGCTTGACATCTCTCTTCCAAGATGTTTGTTATGTAATTGTCTCGGCAAAAATAATCCAGAACAAAGAGAAACTGGTTCCTCCATAGCAAGGGAGGAAAACGTGAGGCCAAGGGAGAATCATCTCTCAGCAATGGATTATCTTTTTAGTAGCTGAGTTTTAGGTGTTTCAAGATGGCCAAGCTGTGGGAGAGAAATGAACACAGAGGTTTAGGACATTGGTGAAGAATGAAAATATAATGTCTGTTAATTGAATTGAGTGTCTTTTAATGGCTCTCTGATACATAAACTGTATCCTGAAGTGGGACTGATAATACTATGTGCTATGCAGACTTGGATCTAGTCAAGAACTAAAAAGATGCTCCCCTCTCTTTCTGGCGAAGGTAAATAGCACAAGCCTTCTACATGCAGTGCCGTACTAACACGTTCAAAAGTCAGTGGAATCATGATGATCTCACCTCAGCTTGAACCCTCTCACTGATTACTGGATGATGAGCAAAAATCCGAAATTCGTGTGTTCCCCAAGTACTGTATGAGTTGAAATCTGGAAATAGGGTTAAAAGAAATGTCTTTATTGCGGGTAGCTAGATGGATGCTCATTGAAGATTAAACGTGTTAATTTTAATAAATATCTACAAACTTTCAAAACAAAACAATAACAGCAAAAACTCAGCAGAGCTCTTGCTCATGCTTGTACAGGAAGTAATCGCACCATCTTTTTAACGACACCCTTTGGACATCTGAATGAGAAAGAAGCGACAGAGAAGCTGTTCGGTTCAGGCGTGTTGAGCTTTAGCTGCTTTTGAAGAAAAGGTAAAAGGAAAGAGTTTTTAAAGCAATTACTCCACTCTCCTTTCTTCTGTGGTGTTCCTGGTCAGTCCACCCTCTTACGGTTGTGTTTTGACAGATGCCTGAAGACTGCAAAGCTTCCCCCGTTTGGGAAGCCGATGGTTCGGCATCTGACCATTTCAGGATTGTGTTGTATAAATAAGGGAAAATGTACCTGCAACATTAGTGAATTTTAATTTTAGGAAGGAAAAATTGATTTCAAAGAACTGAGGACAGCGACAAAGGGCCCACTAGCAGAGCTGGGGATGTAGCTCAGTGGTAGAGCGCATGCTTCGCATGTATGAGGCCCCGGGTTCGATCCCCGGCATCTCCAGGTGCTCCTTTTGCGCAGCCAACACAAATCAAACATTCTGTGCGCACTTTAAACGCCAAAGCTCTGTGCTTCGTGTCATCACTTTCACTTTCTATAATATTCTTTTAGCCACTGTGTTCACAACTGTGTATGTGGCGAGGGGAGCACGATTACGTCGAGCTAGACTTTTGTCTGAAACCTGTGGAATTGGTATCATCAGAAAACACACCCAGGGCAGAGGTGGCAAGGGAACAGCCTGGAAAACTGTTTGGAACCTACTGATGCTTGGCGTGTGTGGCATCTGGCTGGTCCTTAGGGCAGAAGTTATCTTAGTTTGAGAACATGGAAAGAGGAAAGGAGTTTTAAAAAGAAAAGGGAGTGATTTTTTTCTGTGAGTCATAGAAAAAATTAGGCAGATATTAAGAAACAAATGAAATCCAGCTGGGTGTGAGAAAACTCGGCTTCTGAGAAATGTCACTTTCTTGAGGAGGGTGAGGAGGGAGCGTCACCAAGGAAGTTGATTATTATGAAGGTTTGTAAGAAGAGACAGTCAGCGTGGCCGGTTAGCTCAGTTGGTTAGAGCGTGGTGCTAATAACGCCAAGGTCGCGGGTTCGATCCCCGTACGGGCCATTCGTTTTCATGTCTTTTGTATTTGCCAGTTAAACTGGGTACTTTTTTCCGAGACAGAAAAACAAATTACTTGAGGACCACCGTCACAGGCGCACTGCTGAACCTTCATAGGTAATGCGTTACCGGACGTCCACCTGTCTTTGGTGGCCCACCCTCGCAAGTAGCAGTGCTCCGAAAGGTGTGCCCTACAGAAGCAGAAGAGCACCACCAGGCCGTCCCACGGGTTATACTGAATTCATTAGAAGGAAAAATGGTGTCATCGATTTGTGCAGTGGAGCAAGCCTTGGTCACTGCGGGGCGAGTTCCGCGTGAGCAGGCGCTGCCGTGGCCTGGATGCCAGCCGAGGGCTCGCGTGGCGCGCAGCCACACTTCACCGAGAGACATCTTCCAGTGTTGATTTTTCAGCTTAGAAAAGAAGAAGCCCTTCTACAGCATGTTCGTTCCCCTCTGCTCAGGTGCCGTCCGGGTCAGCCGAGGCCGGGGTCTCCGCTCTGGTCAGCTCTGGAGGTGTCGCCTGGAGACTCAGCCTCTTTCCAGACGGAGCCTACTTTCCGGACCTCCTCGTCGCTCTCTGCCCGTACTGCCGGAATAGCTGACTTCTCCATTTACTCACTATCGCTTTGCCGCGTGTTCACCTGTCCGTCTCTTCCGTAGAAAATACCGAAATCGAGCCACGAGCTCCAGGCGGGTTTGGGAACGGGACGCAGGGGCCTCACGATCCTCGCGCGGCGCTTGAGCGCTAGCTCCTGTGCAGACAGAAACGCAGCTTTTCAGGCCTCGTCCAGTAGAGTTGAGAAAGAGCAGATTCCTGCTTTTTAAACCAATAACACTGTTTTTCTTAGAAGGACTGGCCAAGCTATTGAGAGGCTAGGATTTCCATGGTGCTAGGAGAGAGTATATGAGAGAACGTTCTATGGCAGTTCTGAGAGTCGCGCTGGCCCGATTTTATTTTGAAGGGAAAATGGTTAAAGGTAAGTTCACTGTAATCAAACGTCTACGAGGGAGAGCTCATAAATATTTAACTTTCCTGGGAAGCACCTTTTTGTCGTGTGGCTCGTTGGTCTAGGGGTATGATTCTCGCTTAGGGTGCGAGAGGTCCCGGGTTCAAATCCCGGACGAGCCCAAGTTTTGAGCCTTAAACACAATTTGTGCTTCCTGCCACAGATTTAAAAATTAGAAGTTGTCACGCGCATTGACTGGGTACTTGCCACCTACGTGTGTCGTCGCACGTACGTTCATTCCTGTCAGCGGGGTTAGGCTTTGACTCGAAGATCCTCTTAAATAAAAGAAAAGCACTTTTAATCTTGCCTTCTCTTTTATCTGTTTTAAAGTGTGTCTTGACAAGACGAGTGCCTCTGGGTCGTCAGGAAGTCCCCACTCCGCAGCTGTGGTCATACAGCTGTGGTCATACGGTGGGTCTCCCCGCTCCTCCTGGGGCCAGATCAGGCGCGTTCTGCACTGAACAGTTCAGTGCTGTGTTCAATGCACTTTTGCGGCCAGCGTTAACAACAGTCAAATCGCGGGATCGGGAGATATTTTTTGAGAATGAACAGGAAGCAGGGAGAAAAGCCCAGGTCTTTTCTCCAGGGCTGTGTGAAGGAAAGACAGGCTGGAAGTGGTGTTGCCGTGGAGAGGTCGGCAGTGCCGTCGAGTCAGAAGGGGCTGAAATGTGAGTGTGGTTGATTCCCCGAGCAGGACCCTGACTGGGCGGGAAGGCAGGGTTGCCACTGTCAGAACCCAGCCTCTGTGCCCTGGCTCGGACTTTGCCTTCTCTGACGTGGCTGCGTCGTCCTCTCTGCATCAGAAACTTTCTTGGCGCGTTTGTGCTTCGGAGTCAGCTGAGCAACTTGCTCGGTATTCAAACTCCAAGCCCTGGGCCTACCTACCTTAGACCCCCTGCAACCAACCACACCGCGAAGGTTTAAATCCCTGGTTTGACATCTGTGAAAGGCGGATAGGAACCCCCGCTGAGGCTAACTTGTAAGAGTCACTGAGCAGTCTCCGAACAACTCTAGTCGGGAACTAAGCCTCTCACTATGATTCCCTGATCGACTGATCCGTGCTAAAAAGGGCTCTTGCTTGCCGCCAGTGGTGTAACCTACATTAGGGAGCGTGTGTAGAGATGTTTAGTGAAAATTACTGGAACGAGGACCAAAATCTATTTTCCGCGCCCAACGTGGGGCTCGAACCCACGACCCTGAGATTAAGAGTCTCATGCTCTACCGACTGAGCTAGCCGGGCGCTTGTACATTATAGCTTTCTCTAGTGTATTAGTAGACTAACTTGTGTCCTTTCCTTTTAAAAAATTAAGGAATGCCTGATTTTAATCTTACCTGATTAACTATTTTAGTGTTATAGTTAAGGTAAGATGAAATCGGAAGAGTGAAAACATTACACACAATTATTAGTGTACATTCCACCTGTTTATTTACATTTTCACCGGTTTCCCCCGAAATGTATCCATGATCGAGCGAGAGTAAGGTCTCTGGGCTTACTCTCAGCGCTGTGGCTGTTTGGGTGACCTCGAAAGGGCGTTCCGACAGCTCCAGGCCCGGGTCCCAGCTCGGCTCTGAGCAAGGTCACAAGCAGGCCAGGTCCTCAGGCCCAGTCACTGTCCAGGGCCCTCTGTGACTCTCTCGCCTTTCTGCCCTCCTTCTGTCACCGTTAACCTCTGTCCCTTTTTGGCTCCAGTGTTAAAGGCGACCGTAGTGGAAACCATACGACAAGGTTAGGCTCTTTGTTAGAAGGGCTTTACAGGAGACACGGTGTCTTTCAAATCAATTGGTGAACACATTTTTATTAAGCGCCTTTCCTGTGCTGGATGTTTAAAATGAAAACACGGATATAACATGTACGGACTGCTCGGCCTCCAAGAAAGCTGCCATATACCTGCTGGGCGAATGGACCTATCTTACAAAAACGAAGGCTTTGGGCTTATATTAACTGTATGGCATTGGGAAGCGAAGATACTTGGAATAACTGAAAAAATAGATGATGGCGATGACATTGGATAATTTAAAAATTATCTGTGTTTACCAAGTGAAACCTAAAGCACAAAGGCAAAAAGAAAATTCCAAACAAACAAACAGACAGATACAAAGACATTTACACGAATAATCTACAGATCATCACGTAGGACTTCTGGACCACGTGTCATGGTTATGAGTAAACCTGGTGTCTCACTGCACAGCATGAGCTCTTTGCTCATTAGCAACCTCTGTTTAGTACTGGTTTCCTGAGTCCTGCAAGAACAATAAAGAGATAACTGAAAGAGTATAATATTGCCGATTTAATTTTTTTAACATTGCCTATTTTAGTAGCCACATGTCTTAATGTGAATGGGTTTATTGGGTTTCTAGTTTATTTTGTGCATGTGTGTGTGTGTGTGGGGTTGCTGAGGATTAAACGAAGCACATCATGCATGCTAGTCGAAAGAATTGCTTTTTTTCTGTTTCTAAAGGTCCCTTGGCTATATTGTTAAAAATGGATTGAAATACTTATTAACAATTGAATTTTCTCCTGAATCCAAGACCCATGACATCTCTCAGGCCAGTCCTGGCCCTGAGCTTGGTTCAGAGTTTTAGCAGCTAACCTGATTCTTCATGTAACGCTTACCTTAAATTGCAGAGGAGTCCTTGATCAGAGAAGGTAAAAAGGGTATGGGGGTTGCCTTAGTAGTCTGCTCAGGATACCCTAATGAAAGACAGGTGGCTTAAACAACAGAAATCCATTTCTAATAGTTCCAGAGCTTGAGAGGTCTAAGATCAAAGTGCTTTCTGACTTGATTTTTGGGAGGGCTTTCTTTCTGGATGCCAATCACTTTCTTACTGCCTAGGTGTTTGGGGGAGAAGAGGAAGAAGAGGAACAAAAATTCTACTGGATCAGGGCTCCAGCCTTTTGACCTCAGTTACTCTTATTTCCTTACTCCCAAAGCAGCCCCACTGAGGAGTAAGGCTAGGAATTTTAGGGGAACATAATTCAGTCCATAGCAGGAGGACAAAGCAACCAGCCAAACAAAACATCATGTGACATTTTGGAACTGAGGGAAAAGTGGTCTGGCACATGGTGGTTAAATATTTTTTTGAATGATTTTGCAGTATTTTATTTTAAAGCACACTCTTTTATGTATACAGCATGTTCTGCAAATGGTATTTAACTGACTTTAAAAGATCTTATGATGGCTTTCTTTAAGACAGATAATCTGAAACCCTTTTGTAGATGCTTTAATTATTAGAGCAACTTGACTGATAGGGGACTGAACAAGAGAAGAAAGAAAAGCCTGGAAGTCAATAATTGGAGGGGCTGCCTGCAGGAATGGTCAGTATAGAATAGCTCCGAATGTAGGACGTCAGTCTCTGAAGAAGGGTACAGGCAGATACGATCACGGTCTGTCCCATTGTTGTTCTGCTTTAGTCTGTTTAGGAAGGCGAGTAACAGCCCTTTGTGTGGGCAGCGTCTTTCAGGGAGCCTTGGCAGTTAGGTGTAAAGAGGAGACAGGAATTCAGGGTTTAATCCTTTTTCTGGGGCTGACCCGGAAGCCTGCTAGGGGCTGCGCGGCAGGTAAAGTAGAGAAGTGTTCCACTCCAGAGCAGTTACCCGAGCCAGCAGCCTAGGAGGGCGTGGGCCTGTGTATTCCGGAAAGGCAAAACCACTGGAACAAATGACCTCAGCCATCTTCGGAAGTTGTTTAAGAGGTCTTCTGTGCATGTGACTAGATTTGGGGGTGTAATCTCTGGGAAAGCAGCTCAAATTGTGATTCAGCAAAGAAAAATTAACCCAGCCCACTAATATTGCCGTCTAACGATTAAATTAATTGAAACATGTCCTATAGGAGTCTCCTAAAGGATAAAGCCCTTTGCTTTCTGCTTCTCTAAAACTTCTGGAACTGGAGTGGAAGTAATAGTATCAATCTCTCGTTAGTGAATGAAATCTTTTGACAAGTGCTTATTTTACATTTGTCTCAGAATCACACATTTAACCTTTTGGAAAATGTATTTTGACACAATGGATAATATTAGATACATCTATAAAATAGTAACTCTCATTCAATCAGCTGGAGTTGGGGAGAATAGGGAATGTTCTATTTAGTTCATTCAGACAGGCCCCAGACAGATGTTTCATAAAGACTTGAAGTTATGGTCAAGTTCAATGGGTAATAATAATTACTACTCTGCTTTTAATTCTTCTTCAGGGAAAAAAAAATCTTCTCTGTGTCATAGAAGGGTAGAGGCTGGTCCCAAGGTTCTACCTCTTCATGGTGGTGGTGGTGGTGTTTGCCTGACAGGTGCTGCTCCACTGTGTAAAAAACATCATGATCGCTAACAGAATTTTTTTTTTTAATGAGCATCTCTAACGGAATTTGAAGAATGAAACAGTATTCTAACATCAGCTGCCCCTGGGGGCACTTCTTCATAACAAGGGAAAGTGACATAATTCTGAGCTTCAGACCGTCACAGGAAACTGGAGAAGCTCTTGCACACTACGAAATTAACACGTATTTGAGTGTCATTGCTTTCTAACCTGTATTAAGATCGATAATTTAAAAGTATGTTGTTTTAGTTCCACAGCGACAGGCTTTTGTTGAGGTAAGAATTAACGTGATGATCTGGTTTGTCCGCAAGGATTGATGTTGCTTAAAACCCATTGTAGTACGCTGTTGAAGAGTTTCGGTTGCCTTTTCCTTTCCCCTCCTCTTCTTCCTATTAATTATCTCGCTGACATCGCAGACTGAAGCATTTGTGAGTGTTTGTTTTCCTCTGTAAATTCGCGCGCAGCAGCAATACTTTCCTGTCCTCGGAGTTCCGAAGCAGTGCGAAGGTGCAGATCGCGCGCAGGCGACCTGCGGAGGGCCCTCGGGTCTCGCGCTCCCCGCCGCGCAGGGATGGCTTCTCCAGCGGGCGAGCGCTCCCTCGTGAGTCCTTCGATAGCTCAGTTGGTAGAGCGGAGGACTGTAGCGGCGCTGTCTCAGGCATCCTTAGGTCGCTGGTTCGAATCCGGCTCGAAGGAACTTACCATTTTAGCAAGTTTTATCCCCAACTTCACAAAGGTACGTCCCGATTACTCATATCCTCGTCAATTTAAAAACATTTTCGATGTGCATCTACTCTTGCTAAAAGTTTAAAAATCTTCCTTAGCTATTTTAAATACCCGCGATCACACTTCGACTCCCTTGTCGACATACTTTAACCCTCAGAGAACTCTCCGCCCCGGACAAAGCGAATCACAGGCAGGTCCACCCGGCGGGGGGTCTGGAGGTTGGTCTGCAACCCTCCACCGCGTATTCTGAGCCGTGGGGTGAGGTCTGGAGAGTCGCTCGGCCAATGGCCATCGATGGGACATGCGCGCCCCCTGGGGGTTAGAGCGCGGAGCAGCTGGAACTCGGGTACGCTCTGCCACTCAGCCGCCCACCGCCCAAGAGCGGTGAGGAAAGTCACAAGGTCTGTCGCCCCCGCGTGTTACGTCACTGCTGTTTCAGCCCCGCCTCCGAGAAAACTAGGTGCAAGTCAGAATCGCCTGGGGAGGTTTTTACAGTGTAGCTCTGCTTGGGATCTCTTTGGAGTTGAGACCCAAACAGTGGCAGTTTAAAAACTCCCCTGGTAATTTGAAATGGGCTGTGAGGTTTAGAAAACACTGCTTGAAAACAAACAATAATTTGGGGGAGGGGGACACAGGGAAAGTGGACAGCATTTCCCAGGCAAGCGAGGAACCAAAAGGTAGAGATCGCAACAGCAGAACATCTTTGCTGAAGTTGGGACGATTCATTCAATTAATCCCTTTCTTTAAAATGTGACCTCGGGACTCCTATTGGACAGTCCGGGATGGCAGAGATGTTGCAGCAACGACAAAGCAAATGGCAAATTCGAACTTATTTTTCGGAGAGTGAGTTGGGTGCAAAGGAAAAACGGTTCAGGTCTCGAGTGCGTGGTTCCTGAGGTCGTCCGGGATGAGCCTCTCCACACCGCAGTGGATCCCAACCCACACAGGTTCTACAGCGCGCTGGTGCCGCCCGGTGCTCAGGGTCGTCTCCTGCCCTTTCCCGGCGCCCGCAGCAGCCCCACACTCGCCCCGACGCGAGGCCAGTTAGGTGATTCCCGAGGAGGGGGAGAGTGGGAAAAACCAAGCCCACACACAGGGGCAGAAGCTTTGGCGCTCCAGCGTCTTGTTAAGAAATGGGGTGCATTTGCTGCCATTGTCAGAATTTAAAGCGTCCTCAATATATCAGACACAAGGGAAACAGATCCTGTGAATTTAAAATGTGGTATCTGGAACACAAAAAAGGGGAGAGTAGATTTGTAAATCCATTTGGCAGGAGCCAAATTGCCAAAACGTGAAGGATTTGCGCAGACCTCAGCCCTGTGGGTGGTAAATCTGTCCAAAGAAAACATGGCTGTGCGTGTTTCAGGGGCGAAGAACGCACCCTGTGTTAGCGCCTGGCCGTTGAAGGAAATGCAGAGTACCCGGTCACAAAGTGGACGCTTGTTACCTGCTCACATTTCAGCAATATATTAACGGAAAGACGGAAACATAAGGGTTACAGACCTTGGGATGCAAAACTGGAGAATGCGGGCATCGATCCCGCTACCTCTCGCATGCTAAGCGAGCGCTCTACCATTTGAGCTAATTCCCCATCTGGCGGCGCTGGCTTACGGCCTTATCCCTTTCTCAAATCTGGAAGCAATTCAGGCCTCTCAGCGTCTTGGGTTGACCTTTCCCTAACCAACAGGAAGCAGTGCGATCGTCGAGCAGTGTGACCTGGCAGTCCCAGAACACTGCCGCCCTCCGCGGCGCCGGCGCCTGCTCCGCGCTCCGCATTCCCACTCGCAAAGGCCACGAAGTACGGGAGATCCGCGCGCGGAGTCCAGGGAACACCTGCCTCGAGGCTGGACAAGACTGTATTGCCAGGAGCTGATCTGCGGAAACGGGGTATGGGATGGGAACAGGATTCAGCCACGAAGGATTCGACTAACGTTCTCAAGCTATGGCGGTTTGGCTTCGGCCTGCGCAATAATTCTCAGCCATTCTTGCACCCCTACAATTTCCGTGGATCGACTCAGTTGGCCCCGCAATCAGATTATGCTGAGTCACAACGGATCTACGACTGTCCCTTAAAACCAGCTCGCTTGGCTTTCTTTGACGCCACCAGGGGCTTCGTCTGAAGCCTTCGTCTCATTTAATTTCTCTCATCATTCTGGCTTCTGCAGGCCCTATTGCCGGGATGTACAAGTTATTTTTCTAAATTAAATAGTCCCAAAGAAAAGCGAATATATTTATGACTGCAAACTAAGAGCCCGAGTCCTTCCGCAAAGCAGTCGTTGCCCGTTTTTCTTTTGAGCCCACTGAGTACCAAGTTCGTACAGCACCGGTGGCTAAGTGCTAGATGCCAGTCTGCACGCCCGTTGTAAAGAGTGGACCTCTGGGCCTTGCCGGGAAGCCCCCTAAAGGCTCTCACCCATCACCTGCACCTCCAACGGTTTTTTTCCATGAAATCCAATCAGAAGAGGCTTCCTCTGTTTGGTATTTGATTTCTAGTCTCGATGAAATTGGGGTAAGCTGATCACACCTGAAATTGAGACAGCAAAATGTCTATTTCAGAAGCTGGGGGTAGGGGAGAAGCTGAACCCCAGCAAGAATGGCAATCATGAAAAAAAAAAAAAAAAGAAAAAGAAAAAATCAACTGATAACAAATGCTGGAGGGGCTGTGAGGAAAAAGGAACGCTTCTTCACTGCTGGTGGGAATACAGACTGGTGCAACTACTATGGAAATCAGTGTGGAGATTCCTTTAAAAAATGGGATTAGAGGTCCCATTGGAGTCAGCTATTCCCTTTCTGGGTATCTTCCAGAAGAATTAAAGACATTATACCAGAATGATAGATGTGCACCCATGTTTATAGCAGCACTATCTGTAATAACTAAATCTTGGAGGCAACCTAGATGCCCATCAACAGAGAAATGCATTTTTTTAAAGTGTGGTTTTTTTTTATAATGGAGTACTACTCAGCCATAAAGAAGGATAAACTGGAGACATTTATAGGTAAATAGATGTGACTCGAGACCATACTTATAAGTGAAATAAATCAGACCCATATAGGTAAACATCATATTGTCTCACCAGTGTTAAAATTGAACAAGAAAATAGGATCCGACAGGATAGATATTGTGAACTGGGAAAAAAAACTGCAAAAGAAAAGACAAACTGCGATGGGGGAAAAGAGAAGGAAGAATAGGAAATATATATATACATACACAAGATAGTTAAGATAGTTTTACAGGTAGCTTCTCTTAGTTCCTTGAAAAGATTGCTTTGCGCTAAAATCGTTTAGACTAGACATCACACCTGTATCTTGTACTTTGATGGAGTAAAACAAACAACAGTATGTAACGTATCAACTCTTGTAATTGTCTCCCTAACTTGTTTCAAACCTGTTTCATTGTTCTCTCTTTAAAATAAGGTTACAAGAAATAACCTAGGGGGCACCCGGATTTGAACCGGGGACCTCTTGATCTGCAGTCAAATGCTCTACCACTGAGCTATACCCCCTCTCCCGCTGACAACACAAAAAAATTAAGTAATAACTGTTTCTTAAAGCTGAGCAGGATATTCCAAGACTTTTAGACTGCCCTTAATATTGGTGCTTCTCTTACTTGTTCATTATGATCAGGGCAAACAAGAAGCAGAGCTCTATCTCAGAGATGACATAGTCCTCTTAGATGAGAGAGTTCAAAACTCAGACGTTTAAGGTGTGCATAGAAGCCTGCTATTCATCTCAAGACTTAGTTCAAGGTTAGTTTTGCGCTGCTTCTCACCACCATCTGGGTTTTTCCTCCTTACTTGTCCCTAGATAGGATTTAACCTGTTTAACTTTTACTTACCCACTTTTGATTATTTTAAAGGACTCTTAAGTTCAGATGACCAAATGCATATAGTTTAGAAGCCTGAATTGAGCTTTGGCTGACTGTAAACCTGAAATGATTTGTTTGGGGCTTTCAGCCTTGAGGTGGGAGTTCTGGTTTCCATTAACATTGGATTAGGTTTCCACAGAGGTGGTCAAAGATCATGACTATCTTAAAATTCACACTGAAGTTTTACCAATTGTTAACCTACCCGGTGCTCCACTTGGTTTTCAGAAAGGATAGTTGTAATGGTACCAAAATGCATTGGACATAGCTCTGTTCACAACCCTATCCATATTAAGGGCAAGCATATTTCTTATGGAACAAAGCCAGACACTTTCAGGAGAGAAAGGAGGTCATCAGACAGGAAATTCGGGGAAATCGCGGCACATTCTCCCTAGCTATATTAAGAGAAAAGGACAAAGGATTTTACTGGATTTTGTTTTAAGATATACACGGATTTCGTGAGATCTTAAATGCGTAACCCAATAAAAATTTCATATTTGTAACCCTATGAAACCAACTACCAAGATCATTATGTAGAATACTTTCAGTGTCTAAGATGATTGTTTTAAAATGTATACATATATAAAAATAAAATGTATATACTTTAAATACAATCAAAACTCAGCTATGTATCTTATTTTAGGGACTCTAAAAAAGAGTTTTACTATCTCCTTCGATAGCTCAGTTGGTAGAGCGGAGGACTGTAGATAGTTCACGTCGGTCATCCTTAGGTCGCTGGTTCAAGTCCGGCTCGAAGGAAGAAAGTTTTTGAAGAGGCACGCTGCTATTTGTAAAACGGGACAGGAAGCTTGCCTACCTTATTTACATAGGTAAAATTTGTCCGGAAACTAAAGAAGTGGTTGCCTCAGGGAAAAGCGGTTGAGGGCTGGACAACCGTCTATATAGAATTCTCCCCCACCTTCCACTTTCTTGTGAAATTCGCAGCTCCAGGCACCTTCCTGCCCTCGGCCTCCCCGAGTCCCTGCCGGCTCCCGCTTGTCCTTGCCATTCTTGCTTCCCCTTTGCTGTTGACCAGATTCAGTGTCACCCCCGTCCGCTGATCCTGTACAACCCGAGTTAACCCCGCGACCACAAAGCGGCCCGCTCGCTCTCTCAGAGCAGATGTGCGAGGGTGGGGTGCAGAGCGCGCCTCGCTTCCGAGGGTCACGCTGTGCTTTATTGGAGGTTAGGATAAGCGGCAGCTTTCGGAGTCCTCTGCCACCTTGGCACTTTAAAAAATAATTCAAACGTCGCAGAGCTAAGCCTCCTGGTGAGTATCCCCCTGATAAAGCCACAAACCATTCTCAGTCCCCTGAGCACCATGTACCCGAATACGCCACTCGCCTGACCTTTACACTAATCCGGGGTGTCGCCTCACTTGCATACTGTTGTTGGCTTTAGAAGAGGTCATTGTGAACTAAGGGAGGAAGGGTGACAGTGTTCACTCGTGTCGCCAGGAGGAGAGGACCGTGAGATGCTGTCTCCCTCGAGGTTGACAAAAAGAAAAGAGGGTCGCGCTGAGGTTCCCGGGGCTCGGGGGCACCTGTCGTGGGGAGCGTGTCCTCGCCCGGTGACCATCGGGCCCACGCTTGCTACTCGCTTCGCTGCATCCGGCCCGCTTCGTGCTTTAACGGGGTGGAGTTGGGGTGGACAACTGTGTCGGGATCCCCGAAGGACACCGATAGCGGTGTGAGGAACTGGAGGCGGCGAGGACCCGGGGTGCGGGGCTCGTCCTGAAGGCGGAGAGGCCGCGGGGTTAGGTGGGTTCCAGCGGCTGGGACGCGAGGGGAGCCCTGAACGGCTGGGCAGGGAGGACCGAGCGCCCCGCTGGGACCCGAGGAGTCCCGTGGCCACCTGGCCGCGCCCGCGCGGGCCCTCTGATCCGGAGCCGGGCCCAGCGGCCAGCCCCGCTCCTGCGCGGCCTGCAGTCATAGTTGGACTTGCTGCAGCAGCCGCTGTGAGCCATCGCTTGTTCTTCAAGGGGAGGGCGTTTTGTGTATGGAGTGACAGATATACAGATAAAGATGATAATGTTATAAAATATTGTCAAGAGGGCAACAAAAGTTCGCTTGGCTTTGAAGGAAGACAGGAGGGGCAGTGGCTGGAAATCGCGGCTACACGCGAGCACCCCAGGCGCTCCAAGTTCACAGCGCTTCACCTGCCACTCTGAACTGCTCCATGGACTTGTGTTCTGAAGCCCACAGCGACGGACTTCATTCCCTTATTTAAATGAAAAATACAATCAATCGAGAGCATTTGAATGGAGACAATGACAGGAATGTCTCACGGTTCCTAAGAATTTTCCCTTTGAAGTTTCTGAGGATGGAAATTTCCACATTAGTTATTTCTATTCTCCAATCTGGGTGGGTAAGAAGGGAGGTGAGACCTGGCAGTTGGAGGTGCAGGCGGTGTTCAATGCCTTGTTCTTCTTTCTCCTTTCCGTAACATGTACCTTAGATGTGTGATTCCATTAGAGCACTGTCCTCATTTTAAGAACTTGGTTTATTCATTCGATAAATGGTCATTAGTGCCCCTAAAAGGAGGCACTATTCTAGGCAACTCACCGTGTCCACAAACCAAACAGAGATCCTTAGCATCCAGTCAGTTACTCTTTTAGGGTGGAAGAGAAGTCCCAGGCTTAAGAAGGAAGCTGTATAAACATCAGGAGGCAATAAACGACAGAAAAAGAAGTAAGCAGCGCAGGCCAGAAGCATTTGGATGAGAAGCTGATAGGGAAAATATTAGGTGTTTTATTTTTTTACAGGTCCAATTGCTGACCCTCCTGAAAACTGGTGAAGCCTTTGAGAAAATGTGCAGACCAACAGTTTGTGTGTTATTGGGGCCAAGGCAGGACAAATGGGACTGCTGCCTTATACAGTGACACCAGGTTAGGGCACACTATTGGAAAGAAACTTTCCAGACATTCTTAGTTTCTCATGAGAAGGAGCTGAGTGACTGAAGTAACTACTAGCATTGCTGCAGAGATTTCTTATGGGACTCATTAGACAGGATCTTACGAAGAAAATTTTAATTTTTCCAAGAGTGTAATTACTGAACATTTTAATTTTAATAAAGGATGATCTTTTTAGATAATTTCCCAGAAATCTTTGCCACAAACTTAATAATTCATCACTAAAAATTTTATAACCTTTAGAAAAGTCTCACGAGATGACTTCCAGGTTTCCCCTTGAGAGTTTATTTGTCCTAGGTGCCCGAACCAGAGTGCTACCACAAACCCTTGGTAGCAAAGCATAACTGCACAACCATAAAGGAAACGCTTGCGTTTCTTTTTAAGAATTGAGGTGTAGGTATGTTTCATTTATTTGCCTCACTATAGTTGTACAATGTAATGTAAGCTACTCAGTACCTAAATACACACACATAAAACACCTCTATTTTGTGTCTAGTACATTTGTGCCTAGCCCTTCTTTTCCTGTACTTCAGAAAGAAGGGCCGCGATGTTTCCCAAATTAACTGGATGGTAACCCCGCTTAAAGATGGCAAGTCCAGTCATCTACAATCCGGTTGTCTGTGTTTAGGATGACCGTGGCATTATCATGCACCTTCCATGGAGAGAAGGTGTGAGGTAGACCGGACACCAGGACAATAAGCACAAAAAGGCGATGGACCCATTGGTGTTACACCTAAGGAAGCAGTACACAGAACACTGATGCTAGATTTTAAGACCTATGTGAAACACAGTAAAAGCCACAAGCCTTAAACATTTCAGAGAACGAATTTTTATATGCGTGTATAATCACTGCTCAGATCAGTTTTAGGTATCATAATAAATGTTCGAATAAATTTACTTGCCTTCCTAACAGGAATACAATTTTTTTAAAAAAATCGTTAACTAAATATTTAAAGCGACAAGAACACTACAACACCCTTCGATAGCTCAGTTGGTAGAGCGGAGGACTGTAGGTGTGTGTCTGTGGTTATCCTTAGGTCGCTGGTTCGAATCCGGCTCGAAGGAGTTAAGTTTTGAAAGGTTCCCGGCCCCGGGTGCTTACCCAAAGTAAACCAAACCTTAATATGGTCAGGGCTAATTGTCACAGACCATACAGACCATCTCTTACTTCATACTGATAGTCGGTAAAGGAATGTTCACTTTGCATCGAGTTAATGGGAGCGGGTGATGTGCAGGAAGAGATAGGCACCTTGCACAGGACTTTCAGTTTTCTTTTTGGAGACTACTACTAACATTAAACACACACAAAGTAGAGAACACGGTATCAGGTGCAGGCACATGTGAGGGCACGCCTGCACCCTCTGCCCACTAGCTCCAGGCACCGTAAGCTTCGGGCTCGGGCTCTCATTCATTCGCTTTTTCCATGTTTTGAAGACGTCCGTGTTCATGGAAGTAGAGCAAAATCTGAGCAGACAAGCAGTAGAGCGGTCTTTTTGACACAACATTAATGAAATAGGCGTGCGAGAATTCGGGGTCCGGTTATTTATTAGACCCTAGACGTTCCTTCCCCAAGGAGGCCAGCGCCTGGCGGTGCGGACCTGAGCACACTGGGGTCTGTGCCGCCGCTTCACCCCGCCTGTATCCTGGGCACCCTCGCCGCTCTCGGAGCGGGCTGGGGAGCTTGGCCAGGCCCCCTCGGGCTCGGGCCGGCCTCCAAGACGTGGCCAGGATCGTCTGTGAGCGGTTCCCGGCCGCGGGTGCAGGCGACGATCGGCGGGGCCGAGACAGTTGGAGGGCGGCCGGGACCGCGTGGGGAGAGGGGCGCCGAGCTGTGCGCTCAGGGTGTGGACGGAGAAGCGGGGGCACCGGGCCTGCGGGGGATCCGAGGGCAGAGCAGGCAGCGAGGGCGAGGCTAAGATCAGGACTCGGGCGACGCGGCAACCCGGACGGACCACAGACGCCAGCCGAACTCACACAACTGTCACGCACTTACATTTGTAAGACATTCACGAAGTCCAATTTAGAAGAGTATACTGTTTACAACTTCATATTTCAAAAATAAAATTCAATTAAATATTCTAAATTAAACTTACAGAGTTAAACTACATTTTCGAATAACTCCTAAATTAAAAAAATCCGTTAAACTTTCAAAACTACTTGAGAAACTGTGAGACCCAAACTTAAAATATGGGTATTTGCAAACTTCAGAAGCTGCCAAAAAATGGTTGTGCAAATTCCCAGGCCAGCCTGCTGCCTCCGCCTGCTCCGGCCTCCCGACTGCGGCGGAGAGCTACATTAAATCCCAAGAACCTTCCCTCCGTTCCTGCCTCCCACTGTCCTCCGCGCAGCTCTTCCGCTGTAGTCACGCACCTGCCCCGCCTCCTCGTCGCAGGCGTCGCACATGGTGCGCGTCACCCGCCCCGGCTGCTTAACGGCCTGTCGTGCTCCACATATCGGCAAGCATGTCGGCCGGGGCCTCTGAGGCAGCGACGGAGCCGGAGCCGCTGGAAAGGACAGACGAGAAGTCAGAGGCTGAGGAGGACCCAGAGGAACCCGAAGAAGCGGCTCGCGGCGGCAAGAAGCGCGTGGTGCCAGGTATCGTGTACCTGGGTCACATCCCGCCGCGCTTCCGACCCTTGCACGTACGCAACCTCCTCAGCGCCTACGGGGAGGTCGGGCGCGTGTTCTTTCAGGCGGAAGGTAAGTGTGCGGGCCCGGGCGCGAAGGAAGCAGGGTGGCACTCGTTCTGCGGCCTGGGTTGCGCAGGGCTGCGGCGCGAGCTGCGGGCTTTGAGCGGGCTGGCTCCTTGCTGCTGGCGGGTGAGTCGGTAGTGCGCATGTCTCTTAGCAGGCTGCGGCGGGGCGCGGGGCAAAGGGGGCGCTTGGCCGCTCTGTTGTTGGTGGTTTACTTCTCGGATAGCTTTTGCGTTCTAATCCTGGCTCCGCCCGCCTCTCCGGACGTCTTCTCCGATGTGTTAAATGAATAGAACCTGAACACAAATCTCAGGAGCATTTTCTTTTTTTTTAACCAGAAAATCAAATTTTTTTAAATGCAGATGTAGTACAGAGTGTTTACACCAGGGCAATGATTCCAGTTAAATAAAATTAAAAACTTTTATTTCCCCAAATATAAAACTACTACATTAGTGTCTTAAAAATATAACACGATGAAGTTCTAAATTATACCACTATTCACCACAGGATTTATGATTTACCAGTCACATATCCCACCATTTTGGCAAAAGGATGAAATTTTTAACAGTTTATAAATGTAAAATACCAAAGACTGTATACACCTCCATATTGCACTTTTCTTTATATGCAAGAGTAAAACAGTAAAGTCAGGTGCGTTGTATGTCCTAAACGCAACACAAATTTGTCACAGTTATACTTAACGTGGAAGCAGACATATTAAAAATGTAGAAATGTAATACATGTATATACAGAATGCTGAGGCTGTATTAACTAAATACATAGTTATATACTGTACTGCCTTTCACTTTTGAGCATAGTTGTGTCTGTTACTACAAGCCTTTAGTTCTAAACTGCTTAACTTGCTTTAAGCTCACATTTTTTTTTTTTTTTTTTTTTAATTTTTTTGAGAAAGGGTCTCGCTATGCAGTTCAGGCTGGCCTTGAGCTCACTTTGTAGCCCAGGCTGGTCTGAAACTCGCAATGATCCTCCTGCCTCAGCCTTCCCAGTGCTGGGATTACAGGCGTGCCCGGCCTCACATGGTTTCTTAAGCTTTTATATTTGTAAATCTAAGGAATGAATATAAAAGCTCTAAATCTCTTCTAATGATAAAGAAATTACAATGGTCAGTTACCTGAGGTCATCAAAAACTAGTACCACAGGGGAAAATAATTTTTTCAAGATTTTCTAGCTTAGCCCAGAGGCAGAACCCCCCGTCAGTTTCAGTGCTGGTGTCATTGCTACATACATTCCAGAACACTTTTCTTCTTTAAGCCATTTATTTTACTACTATTCTGTAATGAAGAATAAAATTTAACAGCAGTTTAAGAGTGTCCACCACATGCCTCTGTTAAGGGGCTTTTCTGCAAAGCCGAATACATCCCTTTTGCATAGTGACACAGATCAAGAAACTTATAATTAGCACCCTGCCTCCTTAACGTGCTAATGCAAATTGATAGACAAAGGAAGCCTCGGTTTGTCTGTCTGGGTCAAGGACTGGGAGGTGTCCTGCAGGGCAGGGATTCAGAGCCGGGAGTGAGTGGAGTGTTGCTTTGGCCTTCTTCACAGTGACTTTGTCTTTGGTGTGCAGACAGGTTTGTGAGACGCAAGAAGAAGGCAGCAGCAGCCTCAGGAGGAAAGAAGGGATCCAAATACAGCAAGGACTATACTGAGGGCTGGGTGGAGTTCCGGGATAAGCGCATAGCCAAGCGTGTGGCTTCGAGTCTGCACAACACACCCATGGGGGCCCGCAGGCGCAGCCCCTTCCGCTATGACCTTTGGAATCTCAAGGTGAGGGGACAGGCCTGTCCGCCACACTTCCAGTCCTTTCCTCCCCATCCTGATGAGCTTTTCTTGGCCTCACGCCTGCCTACACCTATTTCTTCTCCCTCTTTGATCTGCCCCATCCTGAACTTTTCTTGTTTTCCTGCCTGCAGTATTTGCACCGTTTTACTTGGTCCCACCTCAGTGAACACCTTGCCTTTGAGCGCCAGGTACGCAGGCAGCGCCTGAGAGCCGAGGTTGCCCAAGCCAAGCGTGAGACCGACTTCTATCTTCGGAGTGTGGAGCGGGGACAGCGCTTCCTTGCTGCTGATGGGGACCCTGCCCGCCCAGACAGCTCCTGGACATTTGCCCAGCGTCCCACTGAGCAGGAGCTAAGAGCCCGGAAAGCAGCACGGCCAGGAGGGCGTGAACGGGCTCGCCTGGCTACTGCTCAGGACCAGGCCCGCTCCAACCGAGGGCTCCTTGCCAAGATCTTTGGAGCCCCGCCACCATCAGAGAACACAGAGGAACCTTCACTAGTGGAGCACTCCTGAGGGGCAGGAAGGTCTCTCCCATCACTCACAAGAGTGAGACTGACTATCCAGACAGACATTTTCTGGCTTTCAGACCAGGAGTCTTTGATGAGGACCCAGACATGGAAGTTTTGTGGGCCTCCCCGTTCCTCTTGCTCAACTTCTGTGAGTGCTTGGTCAAGGCACCTTAGTTGTACTTGTGTAATTATGACTGCTGCAGATTCCTGTTTCATTTGTTTGACTTTTGGTTGTCTGTCTCTTGCCCAGTGGGGTTCTCTAAAAGGCTCAACATCTGGCTGCAGGTGTGGCCTTTATTTCCAACTAGAGTAATTATGGCCTAGCATTCTTGTCCTGTTTACTGACAAGGTAAGGGCAGCAACATTGTTTTTATTTAGAAAATGTTAACAGGATAGGAGATAATGGTTGGGGATGGGTTGAGAACCTTTCTCTAAATATATTTATGATGAATAAAATATATTTTTTGTATGCTTTTTTTTAGTTTCAGGTGTGGAGTCATTAGGTTAATTTGAACCTAAAAGTGCAGTACTGGGTATTGAACCCAAGGGTGCTCTACCTCTGAGCTATATCCCAGGGTTTTTTATTTATTTTGAGAGAGGGTCCTGCCAAGTTGCCCAGACTGGGCTGATACTTGCAGTCCTCCTGCCACAGCCTCAAAAGTAGCTGGGGTTATAGTCATGCATCACCATTCCTGGCTGAGTCAACATTTATAAAGCCACATTTGAAGAAATGGTGACAATAGATAATGTACTTAGTGTTTAGGCCACTGGAATGAGGTAGTGGGCATCATAGGGGGAAGTATGTAGGACAGAGTGGGCCCTGGTAGTGTGTGGAGTGCTGCCAGCATGGTCTTGGTTCGTGAGCACAGTTCTGGGGTGGATTAGTCATTACCAAGTTTTTCCAGGTCATTCCTTAAAGGTGAACTGGGAAAAAGACAGAGCAGAAAGTCCGAAAGATCCTGCTGTGTTCCTACAGTTGCCTACAGTATTTCATGGATTGAGTGTTAAATTCAAAAAGGTGGGCAAAACCTAGGAGGGAAGTTGGGAAATAAATGTGTTCAGCTACACTTAAGTGTGCTTTCGCACTTAGGTCACAGGTTCACACCAGTCACACAAAACAGCCCTGCTTGCTTTAAAGAATCAGGGTAAGCCACTGAAAGAAACTGAGAACTCAGATGTCACAATAAACTACGAAATCTATACACATAGTCTCATAGATTAAAAATGATCATTGTTGGGCATGGTGGTGCATGTCTGTAATCCCACTTGGGAGGCTGAGGAAGGAGGAGCATTGTGGACTACTTAGTGATTTGGAGGACAGCCTAGACTAAGTAAGAACCTGTCTCAGACTAAACAAAACAACGATCATTATCTGCCCTGTCAATTTAAGGGAATGTGATTATAATTATTTGGGTTTTGCTTGTTTTGTTTCTTCAGTTTCTCTTCTCAATATAATTTATCCATGGTGTTTTTATTTTGTTTTAATAGGAGTGAATTCATACACTTTGGCTTTAAAATGTCACAGCTACATCTTGATAGGTGCATTTTATTTGGAAGAATAAAAATGGCCATGTAGTAAAGCTTGGTATAATGTTTCTAGCAACCCATACTCTCTTATATCTAATACACAAATATATCTCCTATGTAATGTTATTACTGTTTCTTAGTTTTTTTGAGACAGGGTCTCACTGTAGTTCAGGTTGGCCTTGAACTTATATAGCTCAGGCTGTCCTCAAACTCAAGGCAGTCTTTCTCCCTCAGCCTCTAGAGTGCTGGGCTTACTGGCATGTGCCACTACGCCCAGCAAGAGTTTGTTTGATTTGGATCACTCCTTCAACTCATGACTTAAAGGGTGCCAAGAAAATCAAGCTTCAGAATTTGACAAATTGGCATATTTATTTAGAATTAAAAGTAGTTATTGCCACCTTTGCTAGATAGATGCTAAGAAGAAACTTCTTTCCCTCAGGTTGCTGACAGTCGAGAAAGTGAAAGAGAGCATGATCCCAGCAGTTGGGAGGCTGGGGCAGGAGGATCACTGTAAGTTCAAGGCTAACCTGAGCTACATAGTTACCAAGACCCCTGATGTATCAGTCTAGCCCACCCGGCAGTACAGCAGAGGGATGCAAGAGAAAGACAGAGAAAAAGTTCTGCAGGTGTAGAGCTCTGGGATGATCCAGTGTTCTCTCTGGAACAAAAGGTGCCCTCTCCAAAAACTGGCTTTTATTAGTATCCATCAGAGAGGTGGGCAGGGGTCCCGCAGAGTACATAGGGAAAAGGTCTGTAGCCATACCAGGCACAGAGGCCTCCAATTAGCAATGTACAGATAGTTTTGATGTTTGCAAGGCTGGCACCTTTACTGCCAGGAGCATTTGTTTCCATATAGCCAGCTCTGCAAAGCTCAGTAAATAGGGTGAAGGAGAGGTCAGGGACAGGTTGTGGCAAAGGCTTTTTCAGTAGAGCAGCATGGTGGTCTCCCACACATAGTGAGACCTTGTCTCAAGAAAAAGTGATACAGCGGAGCTTGGTGTGAATTTCCTAGATGAGTGAAGTATCCCAGCCTGGTGGCCTGAGTGTATACTCAAATGTCAACTTCTCAAGCTCCACTTCAAATAACTGCAGGAAACTCACACTGCCAGTCAGCTGGGTGTCATAGGTGGAGTTAAGAATAAGGAGTGGAAGAAAATGTGTTCCCTGGAATTTGTATTGTGGTTCCCTCTAAGCACTTTGAGACCATCATTAGCTGCAGATAAGATGCATACAGATGTGTGGTTTCAAACTTAGCTCAGGAGAATGTAATATCTCTTAAGTGCTGAGGGCCGGCACCTGTGTAAAGCTCAGCTTACTGGCAAGGGATTAGAAAAACAAGGTCTCTAAATGGAGCAATCTACCTAAGGAGTAAAGGGACCTACTCTGTGCAGTAGGTAAACACAGCCCATTGTATTTGTGTAACAGTAACCTTGGAGGAGAAAAAGATATTTAAAAAACCCAGTTAATCATATAAATGCAACCTGGGACCTCACCATGTTTAGGACCAGCTTCCTGGTAACAATATGGCCAAGGATCACTATAGAAAAGGAGAAACTGAGACAGAGTCCTAGGCCCTCATGTGCTGCTCATTAAAAGCAGGAAGGATTTGTGTTTTTCCTGGGACAGCCAGAAATTTAAAAACCACTTTTACTATGAATGATTACTCTTCACTTGGGTCTACACATGCCAGAAGGTAACCAAAAGCAGAACAAGTTTGACTTTCATTTTTGTATCCTTTGTTCCTATAAATGTTAAATCTCTTCTCAGCTCTGCATAGGGCTGTATTGGTCATTTAGGGAATGTCTTTCTGAAAGTTGGCAAAACAAGGTTGATTAGCTCAAAATTTACATACTCTCATCCCCTTCAAGACTGAGGACAGCAGGATGCCGGCTCTCCAGGGATGTTCAATTATCCCTGAAAGTCTCAAGTCATTGTCCTGAACTGCAAGCACCTGAAATGAGACCACCCCTCAGCCAAAAGGATTCCTGAGCTCTGAGACCAGAGTTGAGATAATGACCCTAGGACCCCAGCCTACCAGCTGAACCTTTTCTGGTGGACCAGTTTAAACTCTGACCCCCTCCAGCTACCTAAACTAGAGTCTTTCTTCCTTCTAATTTTTCAATTAAAGTGTTTTAATTTGTGCTTTCATTTTAATTTCTGTTATTACTAAAAGCAAGGGCCCACACTAGCCAGTGACAGTTGCTTTCTAGATAAAATACAGAGGGCCTCCGGTTAGATGCCTGGGTGTCTTGTGAGTTAGAAACTTATTGGAGTCACATTTATAGCCACTCTTTAATTTTATGTTCTGTGATTAATGATAAACATCCCTTCAAGTTGTTACTACATTAGAATTTGGGGATGAGGGATATTTTAAGCCTCAGAGACAAACCACAGTAAAAGAGTTCCTATTCCTTATAAAGGAGTCAGGCATTGTATTCCCTGCAGATGCAGTGATTGTCTTTTGCTTTGATCATGGTCAACTACCCCACTACAACCTCTCAGCACCGATTCTGAATAACAACTCAGCCAGAAGAAAGGAAAGGTTAAATTGTGTTTTTTTTTGTTTTTTTTTTTTTGACAGGATCTCCTTAAAACGCTAAAGTTCCAAGGCTATGTCACATTTGCCATCCTATTCTGTCCCAGCCTTCCGAGGGCTGTATTACAGGCATGCACCGTCACATGGGCTTCATGGGCATTTTATGATATAAAGATGTCCTTACTATTTATTCATGAGACTTGAACTAAGCTCCTATGACTCTACATTAGTTTTCTTACTTTTATCTTGTCTTCCTTAGAATCCCTGAGCCATGAAAACACTGTAGAGCTCTGAGGCCCGCCTGGAGCAGGCAGGTACAACAAACACTGGGCCAGAGAAGGCAGGGCTGGGATTATCGTGAAATTGAGGGGGAAGAGGAAGTGAAGTACTTAAGTTTGCTTTAATCCAGAAAGAGCTGCTTCAACAGGTGAAGTCTTAGTGAAGCCAGCAGCCCAGTGGAACCGGCAGGAGGGCCAGGCTGCCAGACCCAGATCGTTACCAGCCTGTAACCCAGGCCCCAAGAGAGGTCTGCCCATTCCCTTACACAAAGTACAATTTCTTGGGCCCCAATCTGATATTGTCCCTTAGTCTCACTCTGAGTTGGAATTTAGAGAAGACTATGTTAGTTCTTCTATTTTAAACTCAGTCCACTTAGGAATAATTAATTCTATTCTAAAGATTCTTAGCTAGGGGAAAACTGAGTGTCCATAGGCAGAAGGATGAAGCTGGAGCCTTACCTCACCGTATCCCGCGTCCCCCAAATGGTCTCAAAGTGGATCAAAGACCTAAATGCAAGACCTGCAACTACTACAGGAAAAAGAAGAGGGTGGAGGAGGACACTCAACACATAGATACAGGCAGTGATTTTTCGGAAGAAACCCAAAAACAGAAATAACAAAAGCAAAAATAGACAAATTGTGTTAAACTAAGAAAGCTCTTCACAGCAAATAGGCACAATGGGAAAGAAAACCCACACAGAGGGAGAAAATACTTGCAATCTAAGCATCTGACAAGAGAGTACTATCTGTAGTATATAAGGAACATGAAACACTCAGCAGGGGGAAAAGAGAAAGCAAGAGCAAGTGAGCAAGTGATCAACAAATGAGCAAGTGATCTGCATAGGCATTTCACAAAAGAAGATACACAATGGCCAAAAAGTATATGAAAAAATGCTTAATTAACATCACTAATTATTAGGCAAATGCAAATCCAAACCACAATGAGATATATGTATTACTCCAATTGGAATGGTGATAATTAAAAAGAAAAAAATGAAATACTGGTTAGGATGTAGAGAAAGGGGAACTCTTACTCTTTTTTGGGGGAGTACTGGGAATCGAACTCAGGACCTTGTGGTTTCCAGGCAGGCACTGTGCTGCTGAGCTATATCCCTACCCTGAGAATTTTTATATACAGAGGAGGGAGCGCAAATTAATACAGCCAGTGTGGAAAACAGCATGGAAGTCCCTCAAAACATTAAACATAGAAGTACTGTACTAACTGACCCACAATCCCACTACTAGATATATAGCCAAATGAAATCTTACCAAAGAACTGAACCATCATGTTCACCGCAACTTTATTCCTAATATCCAAGACGTGGAATAAAGCAAGTTATCTGTGGACAGATAAATGGGTAAGGAAAATATAGTACATGTAAACAGTTATTCAGACATAGATAAAAATGAAATCCTATTGTTTGTGCTAACATGGGTGGAACTGGATGACATTGTTTTAAGTAAAATAAGCCAGACACAGGCAAATACCACATGTTCTCTTCTGTGGAAGCTAAAAAAGTTGATTTCATTGGAGAGAGTAGAATTGTGTCACTAAGGGGTAGGAAGGGTGGGAACAAAGGGAGATATAGGGAGGTCAGAGGATGGGTACCAAAGAACAGTTAGGTGGAATAAGTCCTAGGGTTCTACAGCACAGTAGACTGACATCTTTTATAATAACTTATTACATATTTTATAAAGAACTAAAAGACAGGAGTTTGATGCCAGGCTTGGTGGCGCACGCCTGTAATCCCAGCACTTAGGAGGCTGAGGCAGAAGGATCACTGCAAGTTCAAGGCCAGCCTGGACTACAAAGTGAGTTCAAGACCAGCTTGAATTGCATGTCTTAAGACAAAAAAAAAAAAAAAAAAAAAAAAAAAATAGCCTTTTTCATTATGGTAGATTGTGTAAAAAAAAAGGTTTTTTTTTTTGTGTGTGTGTTTTTCATTACTGGAGTTTGAACCTAGGCGCTTTGCACTGAACTCCATCCCTAGCCTTTTTTATTTTTTATTTTGAGACAGGCTCTTTCCTAAGTCACAAAATTGCCTAAGCTGGGCTTGAATTTGTGTTCCCCCTACCTCAACCTCCACTAGTGTTAGAATTACAAATGTGCATAACCAATTCTGAAAGACCATTTTTAAAAAAAAGTTTATTGGTACAATTTAGCTATACATAATGATCACATTCATCATGGGGAATTTGAACCTGTGCATGATATATCTCGACTCCTCTCTTTTTCCCATCCCCCTCCTCTCCCTTCAACACCTTTTCAAGTCCTTATTTACAAAAGTTTTGTTTCCATTTTATCCTTCTTTTCTCATTTTTTCTTTTACTTTCCTTCCTTTTCCCTTCCCCCATCACTAGTTCCCCTTCCCATTTGAACAATTTCTTCATATTTCATAATATCTATTATACATTTTGGTTCTTATTTACACTTTCAGATTCCCACACCAGAGAGACTTTGTGATAAGTATACATGTGTGTTTCATTTATTTTGTTTAAGAGTATTGCCTCAAGGTACATCTGATTAGCTAGAAATGTCTCAAGCTTATCCTTCTTTATGGCAGAGTAGTACTCCATTATAGAAAAAATCCACATCTTCATTATCCATTCATCAGTTTTTGGGCATTTGTGGTGTTTCCAAGATTTAGATATTACAAACTGTGTTGCTATAAACATGGGTGTGCATATATTGCTGTGGTATGATGCTTTTAATTTTGTTTGGAAGATACCAAGAAGGGGAACAGCTGGGTCAAAGGGGACCCCTAGTCCTAGTTGTTTTTTAAAAATTAAGTGTATTGGTACATTTTAGGTCTATATAATGATCACATTCATCATAGGGAATTTGTACCTGTACATGATATATTTTGATTCTTTTTGTTCTCATTCCCATACCCTCCCTTCAACTAAGACCATCTGTTGCATTCATTCTATAAACAAGGAAATTGGGACTTTAGTACTGTTAGAAACTCCCAAAGTCAATCCTCCCAGAGTGAAGAATCCAGATAGTGTTTCTCAAGTTTCTCAGTGTGAAAGGTGGATGGATGATATTGTGATCCAATTTTGCAGTTCTCAGAGGCAAAGTTGAGGTCTTGATTAGAAGGAAGCCAAAGTAGCCTGACTAAAATTCAGTCAGGTGGGAACTTCCAGGAAGATGGTGAGTGGATAACAGAACTTTCC
This sequence comes from Chinchilla lanigera, assembly GCF_000276665.1. NCBI lineage: Eukaryota > Metazoa > Chordata > Mammalia > Rodentia > Chinchillidae > Chinchilla > Chinchilla lanigera. Next base: position 300,850 of record NW_004955483.1, on the reverse strand, counting down.
CAAGATTCTTCCAGATACTGGAATATAGCAATGAGGATGAGAAGAAGGAGAGAAGTGGGTTCCTAGTATCCAGCAAGGATCTCAAGTGAGAATTCAAGCCCATGGGGAGTGAGAAGAGATAGACCTCAACACAGAAGAAGGAGGTAGCAAGTGGCACTTCCTCCTTGAGCCCTGCCTCGCTGCATAGGAGGAACAGCTCAAGCCTGCAGACACACGGTGACTGCTGGTGACTCCAGAGGCCTGTATAGAGAAATGCACCAGTGGAATGGAGCAGTGGACACAGTGGGCTACAGTGGCTGGTGAGTTACTGGTGTTCAAACAGCCCCCAGGAAAGGGTGATTGGCCACTAGCCATCTTGTACAGGGGCCAACTGAGGTCAGAACTCAGAGCAACTGCCTGCTGGCTCCATTTAGTGGCTCCTAGGTGGAACTGAGTTCAAGTTAGCAGGAAGTCAGGGAGCTGAGTTCAAGGTGGCAGGAGGGACATGGAGTGTTGCAGGCTGAAGACATCAGATTCCAGCCTTACAGCCAGAAACGAGCCTGAATTTTAGTGGAACTAAAGGTTCAGACTTGCTGGGATTATCTGTTACCATACCATATATATGGCTGGTTTGCTGGGATTAATTAACACAGATCTGGACTTTGTCTGTCTACTCTGATCTACCAGTGACAGCAGAGATATGCTCTGAAGTGGACAGTTTTTTTCCTTCTTTACTTCTTTTTTGTTTTGTTTTCTTTTTCTTGATTGCTTGTTATTTTTATATGAGTGTGACCATTGTTCCTAATTTTTTTGTTGTTCTTGTGTTCTGTTCCGTTCTTTTTATTTCTTCCTTCTCTCTTTCCCTATTATCTTCTTCACCAGTTTCCCAAAGCTCAGGTTATTTTCCTTTGTCCTCCAGCCTTGCTTCTAATCTCTTCCTCTTTTTCTATTTCTCTATCCCCCTGCCTTTTAAATTTTCTCCCCTGAGGATAAAATCACATATTAAGGGCATATTTAGTATGTACAATTTTCTGTTTTGTTTTATTATCATTATTTTGTTTTCAGTACTGGAAATTGAATCCAGGAGTACTCTATCACTGAACTACCTCCCCAGCCTTTTTTCTTTTTTGTACCAGAAATTAAACTTAGGTCCTTGAGCTTGCCAGGCAGGTACTGTGCCACTGAGCTACATCCCTGGCCCTCTGGTTGTTTTAGATTTTATTGTATAACCACAAATATAGTTCATGCAGTTAAAGGTGGCAAATTAATATTTACTGTAGTTGTTGTTTTCTAGGCTGTGTTGGATATTATTGTTATTGCTTATTGTACCACTTTAACAAAGGTGACATAACTGTTCTAATTTGTTGTTCTTCCTGTTTAAACAAGATTAAGATTACCTAAAGGTCATAAAAATTACTATAGGCCTGTGCCAAAGAACCAGGGACTGGGCCAAGTAGGCAGCAACTTCTCATCCCCAATAAATTGAAGGGTAGGATCCTGCAACAGACTCAAAACCCAAAAGCCAGCTGCACCTAGAAGACACTTCTGAGAAGCAGTCATTTTCTAAGGGTTCTAAATACTAGCAATAAAGCTAGCTGCTATAAGCAATTTATAAGCATTGGCCCAGGAATTAAGCTAAAAACTGTATATAAAATGAGAAGACACTTACACAATATGCAGCTCCAGACCTCCAGCTCACCAAAGGAAAACTCAGGAGGCAGTGAGGTGGATCAATCCAAAAGCTACCCATCTGGACTCTCTGAAGTGGTAACAGAAGAAGTAACAAAGCATATAAATGAGGGTCTAGAAGAGATCATCAGAAATAATTTCTTAGAAAACTACAGAGATGGTGACCATAATGAAAAACATGTGTAGTGACTCTAACGCAGATACAGATAAAAAAATAGAGGAGCTTAGAAAAATGGTGGAAACCATAAACACTCAGTATAGGAAAGAAATGGAATCCATGAAACAGATTCAAGCAGGTATCCAGGAAATTAAAAATCCAACTGAAACTATATGCAGCAGAATGAGCCACTGTGAAGAGAGGATATCAGATATAGAAGATAGGATTGTGGTTAGTGATCATGAAGAGAAAGATTTCTTAAAAATGGCAAGGGGCCATGAAAAATCAATCCAACAGCTGCTAGGCGATACAAAAAGCAATAACATAAGATAGATTGGAGTCAATGAAAAAGCAGAGGTAGCACAAACACTATTAAAAATCTGTTCACAGAAGTCATGGCAGAAAGCTTCCCAAGCATGGAAAAAGAAATTGACATACAGATAAGTGAAGTTTATAGAATGCCAATGAGTCATGATTCAAAAAAAAAAAAAAAAAAAAACAACAACAACAAAAAAAAAACTACACCAAGGCATATAATATTCAAAATTCCAGAAATTCAACACAAGAACAAAATATTAAAAGCTGTTAGAGAAAAGAAACAAATCAGTTATAAAAGGAAGAACATCAGAATCACAGCAGGCTTCTCAACACAAACCCTCAAGGAGAGCTTGGAGTGAAATTTTCACGAATTAATTTTTTTTTTTTGGTTCTAGGAATCGAACTCAGGACCTTGCACTTGCCAGGCAGGTGCTTGTGCTATTGAGCCATATCCCTGGCCCCCAAGTTTTCAAACCCTAGAAGAAGGCAACCTCCAACTCAGATTGATGCATTCTGCAAAACTATCTTTTAACTCTGATAGAGAAATAAGATACTTCCATGACAACGAACACCTAAAGAAATTCATGGGGCTGGGGATATAGCTCAGCAGCATAGTACCTGCCTGACAAGTGCAAGGTCCTGAGTTTGATTCTCAGTACAAAAAAAAAAAAAAAAAGAAGTTCATGACCACTCCAAAACATTCTGAAGGACATTCTAGAAAAAGATAATGAGGACTACAACTACATGAACCCCAACAGAATGAATCCACCAAGCAAGGCAAGTAATTAAACAGGGGGAGGGAAAAAGAAGAAACAACAACAGGATAATAACATGACAAGGATAAGTCAATATATCAGTTATAACCATCCGTGTAAATGATTTCAATTCACCAGTGAAAAGAAACAGACTGGCAGAATAGATCAAGAGCCCAATGTGGTAATGCTTGCCTGTAATCCCAGCACTCAGGAGGCTGAAGCAGGAGTTTGAGGCCAGCCTGAACTGCATAGTGAAACCCTGTCTCAAAAAGACAAAGACACAAGAAAGAAAAAAATGACCAAAAAAAGATCAAGAATCAAGATCCAACAATAACAATATGTTGAATACAAGAAACACATTTAATTCAAAAAAGAAATTCATAGACTGAAAGTCAAAGGATGAAAAACAACATTCCATGTGACAGTAAAGTGGGAAAAAGAACCAAACCAATGACATATTGTACTCAGTTTCTGTTTCCTTAAATTTGTTTCTTATAAATGTTGTTATAGTTACCTAACCCAGTACCACCCCATGCTTTGTCATAGGACTGTTTGCTTGCTATGTAAAATGTCAAACACCATTGTGCCTTTGTCACAAGCTAAGCCCATGCTTTATAGGAGTATTTCTATAGCTACACCAAATCATAACAGCATCCCCTAGACCTGGAACTAGAGCTGGAACTAGATCTGGAACTAGAACTGTACAACTATTCTCCCCTCTTGCCCTTCAGGGTCAGTGCTTGGTCATGTACTGGGTGGCCATTGCTGCTGGTTAATAAACTTGCTTGTCTCTGCATCTGGCCTCCACAGGTGACTCAATTAAATAAGCACATTTGCCGCAACAACAGCAACCTGGAAAAAAGCAGGGTAGCTATTCTATTTGCAAACAAAATGGATTTTAAGCCAAGACTGATTAAGAAAGACAAAGAAGGTCATTACTGTACATCCTTTTAAAAGGAACAATCCAAGAGGAAGATATAACAATCATAAATATATGTGCACCAAATACCAGTGCACCCAACTCTATAAAACGAATATGAACAGATATGAAAAATCAAATAAGTACTAATCCAATTGTAATAGGGGACCTCAATACCCCACTATCATAACTAGACAAGAAATTAGCAAAGAAATATCAGAACTGAACCAAACCTGTGAACAAATGGACTTAGTATATGTCTACAGAGTGTTCTACCCCACAACATCAGACTACATATTCTTCTTAGCTGCACATATGACTATCTCCAGAATAGATGACATACTAGTTCATGCTTAATACAAAGGAACTGAAATTAACCCATGCATATTATCAAACCATAATGCAGTGAAATTGGAAATCAGTAGCAACAGTAACAATAAAAACTACATAAATGTATGGACATTCACACCTTCCTGAACAACCAGTGGGTCACAGATGAAATTAAAAAAGAAATTAGTTTCTACAATTAAGTGATAATGCCAGTACAACATAATGGAACTCATGGGATGCAATGAAAGCAGTCCTAGGGGCTGGGGATTTAGCTCAGTGGCAAAAGCGCCTGCCTGGCAAGTGCAAGGTCGTGAGTTCGGTTCCCGGTACCGGAGAAAAATGAAAAAAAAAAAAAAAAAAAAATGAAAGCAGTCCTACGAGGGAAATTTATAGCGATAGATTCCCACATCAGAACAACAGTGAGCTCAAATAAAAAAACCTAATGTTGAACCTCAAGCTTTTAGAAAAAAAGAACAAGTCAAGCCCAAAGATTGTACAAAGGAAGAAATTATATAGATCAGTGCTGAAATTAATGCAAATGGAGACTAAGAAAACAATACAAAGAATCAATGAGTTGAAGAGTTGGTTATTTGAAAGATTAAATAAAATTGACCAAGCCTTAGCCAACTTTATCAAAAAAAGAAAGAAAAAATTCAAATCCATGCAATTAGTAATGAAAAGAGTGAAATTACAATGGATCCTGTAGAAATCCAGAAGGTCATCAGTACCTACTTTGAGAATCTATATTCTAATAAGATGGAAAAGACAGAAGAAATGGACAGACTCCTAGATACATATGGCTTGACAAAGCTGAATCAAGAAGATATAAAAAACATAAATAACCCAATATCAGTCAATAAAATTGAACATGTAGTTAAAAACCTACCAATAAAGAAAAGCCCAGATCTTGATGGGTTCACTGCTGAATTCTACAAGAATTTTGGAGAAGATCTAATGCCACTACTTCTCAAACTCTTTAATGAAATTGAATGGGAAGCAATACTCCCAAACTCATTCCTGGAAGCAACAATTACCCTGATATCAAAAGTAGAGATGGATCCAACCAAAAAAGAACTATAGGCCAATCTCACTAATGCACATACATGCAAAAATCCTCAGTAAGATACTGGCAAACAGAATGCAGCAAATCATGAAGAAGATTATAAATCATGGCCAAGTAGGACTTACCCCAGGGATGCAAGGATGGCTCAACATATGCAAATCAATAAATGTCATACACCATATTAACAGAGCCAAAGACAAAAATTATATAATTATCTCAAGAGATGAAGAAAAAGCACTTGACAAAGTCCAGCACACATTCATGATAAAAATCTATCGTGGATTGACAACTGGTAGTTGACTTGTAGCACCCAGCTGAACTGAATCATTGTGGTGCTGAGTGTGGAGGGCCCACCTGAGGATTGTTGCCAACAGTATAAAAAGAGAACTGGAGGGAAAGCGGGTGTGCTATCAATTCTCCTGGAGAAACGTGTAGCACTGGCTTTCCTGATATGAACTCAGCTGTTCTCATCACTGGAGGAGCTTGGTATCTCACTGTTGCTAAGAATGGCTGGAATTCTTTTCAGGGGAGCTCTGGTCCTTACCTTGAGCATTGCTTCCTGGCTCCAGTGCAGATCCCTCAGCCTGCAGGCACAGATCTTTTATCCTGCTGGCACAGACATTTTAGCTTCCACCAGTGACTTTTGGGCCTTCCCACTGCAGATCCTTGGTAGAGACTTGCATGAGACATTGTCATGGGCTCTAGGCCTCCAGTTGGACTTGTTAGGGGCATGGCCATGGGATCCAGGTGCCTCAGCTGGATCCTTAGGGTCTCTAGTATGTGCACAGATCTTCCATGCTCTTTTGCATTTCACTCTTTGGGTGAATATTATAAAAATAATCCTATAAATTATGTGTCCTGTATTAAATCCATTCCCCTGTAAGCCCTGACTACAACAAAACCCTACAGAAAATTGGAATAGATGGTCTTTATCTCAATTTGATAAAAGCCATCTATGACAAACCAACAGTGAGCATCATACTAAATGGTCAAAAAAGAAAGCTTTTACTTTAAAGTCAGGAAGAAGACAAGAATGTCCACTATCACTACTCTTATTCAATATAGTTCTGGAAACATTAGCCAGAACAATTAGACCACAGAAAGAAATAAAAGGAACAAGGATAGGAAAGGAACAAGTTAAATTATTATTATGTGTGGGTGACATGATACTCTATATTAAAGACCCCAAAAATTACCCAAAAGACTTCTAGATTTAATAATCAAGTTCAGTAGCATAGCTGGATGCAAAGTTAACACTCAAAAATAAGTAGCATTCCTGTACACAAACTCACTGAGATAAAATTAGGGAAAGGACACCTTTCACAACAGCATCCAAAAAGTGAAATGCCTAGGAATCAATCTAACAAAAGAAGTAAAAGACCTTTACATTGAAAACTACAGTACTCTGAAGAAGGAAATCAAAGAAAATATCAGAAAATGTAAAGATATCCCTTGTTTGGGGAAGGAAGAACCAGTATAGTGAAAGTGGCCATACTTCCAAAGTTTCTATATAGATTTAATACAATTCAAATCAAAATACCAATGGTATGTCTCACAGAATTAGAGAAAACAATCCTAAAGTTCATTTGGAACCAGAACAGATTGAGAATAGGAAAAACAATTCTAGGCAACAAAGGCACGGGACATCACAATCCCTGACTTGAATTTATACTACAGAGCTACTGTAATAAAAACAGCATGGTACTGGAAAACAAACTAACAAAAAACAGACCTGAGGATCAAAGGCACAGATGAGAAGATGCAGAAACAACTCCAAACACATACAGCCACCTTATTTTTGACAAAGGAGCCAAACACATTCACTGGAAGAAAAATAGCTTCATTAATAAATGGTGCTGAAAAAATTGGCTTTCCACATGCTGCAGATTAAAACTGGACCCATATCTTTCACCATGCATTAAACTAAAATAAAAATGGAACAAAGATCTAAATATTAAAACAGAAACACTATATCTGCTGAAAGATAAAGGAAAAAATATTAAAGAACTAAAAAAAATCAGATCTCTCATATTTAAAGGCCCAATCCAAAAATAGGCATCTGAAATGAAAAGACACTTCTCAGATGAAGAAGTAGAAACAGCAAATAAATATATGAAAAAATGTTCAGTATCTCTAGTCATTCCAGAGATGCAAATTAAAACAATGCTGAGATTCCATTTCACTCTAGAAAGAATGACTATCATCAAGAAATCAACCAATAACAAATGCTGGAAGGACTGTGGGGAAAAAGAAACCCTTCTCTGCTGTTGATGGGAATGTGTACTGGGGCAACCACTGTAGAAATCAGTGTGGAGATTCCTCAAAAAACTAGGACTATAGCCAGGTGTGGTGGCTCACGCCTGTAATCCCAGCACTTGGGAGGCTGAGGCAGGAGGATTGTTGTGAGTTTGAGACCAGCCTGGGCTACAAAGTAAGCTTAAGGCCAGCCTGAACTGCATCTCAAAAAGACAAACAAATAAACAAATAGCAAACTAGGACTACAGGTTCCATTTGACCCAGCTATTCCCCTTCTTGGTAACTTTCCAAAATAATTAAGCATCGTACCACAGTGATATATGTGCACCCATGTTTATAGCAGCACAGTTTGGAGTAACTCTACCTTGGAAACAACCCAAATGCCCATTAAGTGATTACTAGATTAAAAAAGATTTTTTTTATACAATGAAGTACTATTCTGCCATAAAGAAGGTTTAACTTGAGACATTTCTAGGTAACTGGATAGCCCTTAAGACCATAGTTTTAAGTGAAATAAATCAGACACATATGTGTAAATATTGCATTGTCTCTGGGGTATGAAAAACTGAGAGTGTAAGTAAGAACCAAAATGTATAATAGATATTGTGAAATAGGAAGAAATGGTTTAAAAGGAAAGGGGAACTAGAGAGGGGAGAAAGAGGAAAGGAAGGAAGAGAAAAGAAAAAAATGAGACAAGAACTATAAAATAGAAACAAATTTTTGTAAATAAGGAGGAGAAGAGGGGTTGAAGGGAGGGGAATGGGATAAGGAATCAAGATATATCATGTACAGGTACAAATTCCTCATGATGAATGTGATCATTATGTATAATTAATTTTTTGGGGGGGTACTTGACATCAAACTTAGGACCTTGCACTTGCCAAGCAGGTTCTCTACCACTGAGCTATATCCCTGGCCCCTTGTGTAGCTACACTGTACCAATAAAGTTAATAACAAAAAAGCTGGGTAAATTGAACTTAATTAACAAAGAAAAGTTGTGGTTAACACAAGCGATATCAGTAGATGCAAAAAAGTTTAATTTTCATTTAAGTAGTGGAAATAGTGATGTATGATCAGAGGATACCTGACCAACACTCATGGAACTCGCATTTCTCTGGGTGGGTTCAAACCACCAACCTCTTTGTTAACAGCTGAACACGGTAACTGATTGTGCCACAGAGACAAAGTTACTGCATGCTATTTCTAGAATCCTAACACACTTTTTCAGCCTACCATGTGGTAACTTGGGTGAAGAACTGTGCTGGACGTATGAGAAACATTCCCTGTTCTTTTACTTTCATTGTCCACCTTTTTTTGTCCATCTGTCAATGGTGTTTTGAAAACAGGTTTATATTTATATAGAGATTTCTCTTAGAGGGGAACGTTGGAGTTTATTGGGTTGGGTACAGATTAGGAACTATGTCGGCTTTCTCAAATAATTTTTAATGGAATCAAAGGAGTCATCAGACAGAATTTATTTTCAGTTCCAGAAGGAGGTTTTTCAGATCATGCAGTTGAGGGAGAAATCAATGGAAGATTTGTATACAAAGACTTTTTTTTTTGACAAAGACTTATTAAATGGGAACGATACTAGCCAGAGCAGTAAGGAGGGGATGGCATTTAGTAGAAAATCTGTTTCACGATTAAGGAAGAACAGCACTGTTTGAGAGGAAAACTCAGACTAAAATTACATTACATGTTACATACAAGGCCTCATACAAGTGCCTTGATATCTTCCTATACTGAAGGTTTCATGAAATACAAACTGAGGGATAGCAAAAGTATTTCTTTTCTGGAGTATTTCACTTTTGAAGGCTCCCTGCTCATCCAGAGTATCAGCCTCTTTCTCTCTCTCCCTCTCCTTGCCTTTCCCTCGGTCCTCTTTTCATCTAGATCCTGCTAACAGATACCCAGTGTCTGCCAGAGCCAGTCTGTCCTAGCCACTGGGATATGCCAGTGCAACTGAGACTGGAGCTGATTTTCAAGTAGAGAGATTCAGATAAGCAGTAAATAAGACAGAAAAATGTAACACAAATAAATACTAAATTGTAAAGTATTTTGGACGGTTAATTCTATGGGGAGAAAAAGTCAGGGTACAGAGAGCAAAGTATAGCAGGCATAGGGTTTGCAGTTTTAAATAGTCGCATTCAGGTGGCCTTGCACTTGTGCAGATTTTGTGGAAGTTTCCATGCTTCCGTCACTGCCTTTGAAAAACGTCTCTGATAATCTAGGCTGAAGCAGACAGAAGGGACAGTGTAGGTGGCTCAACAGCAGGTGTGGGAGTCTGGAGAGGAAGGGCTTCCTGGGACTGGAGACACCAATTGGCAAGCATGTGAATGTCTGTTATTTAGGAACAGATCACATTTCTTTTTTTTAAAATCACATTTCATAATTTCTTTGTTTTATTATCAAGAACTCCGTGTTTGCCTCTTCCAGACGTCTGTTTCAGTGGCTCAGTGGAGCAATGCTTTTCCCATATATTGCTATATCTCGTGGGACTTCTAGTTGTCTTGTTTGTTACTTTACATTCAATGCTACCCTCCCTCACATACACACAATATACAAACAAATAGGTGGTTCTCTTCTTGATAAAGAATTTTTTTTTTTGATAAAGAATTCTTGGGGGACATTGAAGGGACCACCTTCCTCATCAGCCCTAGGGATACTGGTTAGATTTCAGAGTCCATTGTCTTTTTACTGGGCACAGTCCACAGCTACCAGTTTCAGATCACTAATTTAAAGGCATCTTCCAGTGTATGAGGGAAAAATATGGAAAGACAGCTACCCCTCTGCTCCCATACGCAGGCACAAAGCTACATTTTGTGGGGCCCTTCATGACAAAAAGAGAGATACAATCTGAACCTGAGACATGCTGCTTAAAACATTTTGTGGCTGCCCAATGCCCTTAAAAGAATTTTTCTGCATTTTTATAATTTGTCATTTTGAGAATATTGTAGATCAAATCATATAGTTTCCTTTTAGAATTGTTTTTTTGACTCAGAATAATCATTTTAATTTTTTATGACTTATTATTTTTATGTATGAGGAATTAAAATTTACTTTTCTAATTAAATCTGTATGTACTATCAGGTTTCATTCTTTATTAATTAGAATAATTATGCTTTTTAATTGATTTACTAGGTCGAGCTTTACCTCAACATTTGGATGGCATTTGTTCCTCCGTTTTGTCAATTCCTTGTTTTCGCAAAGACAGATGCCCAAAATATGTAAAGTTGGCTGTCATTGCTGAGAAACACTACAGGGCTTAGTAAAGCGAAGCTCACCTCAGTAAATGGCTTAACATTCAAAATCACAGGTTCGTTTTTTGGAAAGTACCCTAGACTAATGGAAAGAGTCATATCAATCCCATAGAAAGAGATGAAGCGCAGAGTTAAAATGATGATCTTTTTAGTTGCTCTCATCTCATGGCTCATTTTGAAAGGGGTGGTTGACCTGTGAAGGTGCTGTGTTTGCTTGTGATGTCTATAGAGGTGGAGAATCATGTACCCACTGGTCCTGCACGTAGAACCCAGAAAGAAGATGTTCGCCCTCTCAGGGTGAACAGTATGAGAAAAGACCATTTAACGAGATCATTCCTTGGCAAAATAAAACAAGATTTGGATATATTTCCACTCTTGAGGGCTGTCATTGAGATAATCATGTTGGAACATATAAGTAGATTAAGGATCCAAACAAAGAAAAAGTAGTAAAAGATGTACAGTGAGTTTCTGGTTTTGAATACTGCCCAACAAGAGCTACTAGGGCTAGTGGTGATGGTCTGAAGAAGGCTTAAGAGGCTTGTCAAGTAGATGGAAAAGCCGCAGGACACTCGGTGCAGATAAATATTTGTCTTACATATAACGTCATCCACGAGAGCTCTGTAGCTCAGAGCTGCTGCTGCTGCAGGGACTCCTACCGTACAAACTAATAGCATGTGGACCACCGACGAGTGGGCTATTACTAGGCACATGGGCCTCTGCTTGGGATTCAAAATGAAAATGTGAGTGTAGCCTATAAAGAGAATGGCATTCCCCATGGCACTAAGCTCAATTTGAAAGAGAAAAGTAATTCCCAGGATTCTAGCTGTTGAAATCATTCTCACAGTTCATGAACAGCAAAAGTGGAGGATCAACTCCTGTTACCTGATTTTTAAAAGGTCCCACAGTTTAGCAGTTATCATCCGTGACCCTACAGTGGCATTAAAAATTAACCACTGCTCTATGGTTAACTTCTAGGGTTCTATTTCATGGGGAAGATTGCCTCTGTCACTTTGGAGTGCATCTGAGGACAACTGGAATTGAGTTAGATGTGTGTGGGGCAATCATAGCTTTATTTAGCAACATCTGCAGCCCATCCCCATTTCCTAATTCTGTCCTGCTCTTAGACTGGTCTGGTTTCTTGCCTCTGGGAAGGAAGGGATAGTGGAAAACAGAAAAGGGGGGCTGTGGGTTAGCTCTTCAGTTTCAAAAGCAGAGCCCATTGTAGGCTGGAATGGGCATGGTCAGGGCTCACCCCAGGGGCGGTGGGGGGAACCACCGGGAAGTTCCATCTGCCCTCTGTTCTGCTAGAGTCTGCCTGAACCTTCAGATCAAGTGCCTTAGATACGTAAACATCTTTACTTTAAAAATTCATTTATTTTTCTCCTTGTCTTTTAACTTCTCTATCTAGGTAACCATCACTTTTTCTTTTTTCTTTTTGTTCTCTTTTCTTTGTTACCATTTTTCAAAGAATAATAAGGCTCTGTTCCCGTTGTTCTTTACATTCTCCTTTTCTTTTCCCTTTCATCAATTTTACCTTGAAAGTGCACTTCAAAGATGGACATTAGCCAATTTCTTGATCAATCCTAATTTGAGTGTACACTGTTTCCTGTTGGAGTGAAGTGTGTAATATCTTATTCTATTTCCAAATCTGGAGAAAAAAAAAAAGCTCTGAAAACTAAAGTTTTGTTTGTTTGTTTAATTCACACATTAGGGAAGGATCTTCCTGTGTTCTGCCGGCGCCCGTGCTGCCTGCCCGGCTCCCAGGCCACAGAGCCCGTGTTCACTCTGCAGGCAGCACCTGTCCTGTCGCACGCCCTGTCCTCTGCTGTTCTCCAGCCACTCATTCCCTTGAAGCCCTCCTGTTGCGGTTTAAGAGACTTCAGGCTTCCTACATCATCGCTTAGGTTTTTTTCAGACAAAGGGTCTAAAGGAGGATGCTGTGAGCTTTGATTTCCAAGCATACAAGGGAAAAGAGAAAGTGTGAGAAAGTGATCCATGAAATAGGGAACAGAGAAAGTAAGGTGGAGGTGTATGAAGAAGTGCATGGGAGTTAGAAAGAATACATACGGGAAAAAGGAAATGATATAAAGAGAGAAAGGTGGAAGGAGATGCAGAAAAGAAAAACTTTGCTGAAGTGACCACGACAGGAAGAGGCAAAGGGTGAAGAGGGAGTGAGAGAAATTCCGAAGTGGTTAAAGGCCCATGAGCTCTGCCTCAAACCTAAAAAAACAAAAATTAAAAAGGACTAGGAATATAGGTGAGTCAATTTGTGGGTGCTTCCGTTCTCCTCTGTGATTTGCAATCACCACATTTAAGGAGATTTCATTGTTCTTGTGCCACAAAGTTAATGGTAAAGGCATGGGAATTGGTTTAGGAAAATAATAGTGTTTTGTTTTGTTTTTATCAGTAAACTTAAGAACATTTATGCAGGGATCCACCTTTAAAGCAGCAATTATCTGCACCCAACATCTTGCTACTTAATGAACTGATATGCAGAAGGCTTTTAGATTTTCAGTGTGTGTGGGGCTACTGTGTCAGACTGAGCAACATTTAAGTAGAGCGATTTTCTAGATGTTCTCATTCACTGTTTGAAATCATACTAGTTAACGTAGTATGTAGAATGTAATATGCTACATTCCAGGAGAATGTGATATTTCACAAATAGACACTGTGAAATGCTGTCACTCACTTAGGATTATCTATAAACTGCAAAAAGAAGAACCATATGAAAAGGCTACTTATGGTTAAAGTAAGTAGTTTTCTGCATCTCCTTCCACCTCTTTTTATATCATTTCGTTTTGCCAATATGTGTTCTTTCTAACTCCCACTACTTCTGGTTTATGTGAACTATTTGTAAAGGTAGAGTTAAGACAGTAATTTAACTATTTCAAACTGTTTGAAATTGGACCTATAGGTTTGTTTGTGTTTTGACTTAATCTGCTCACATTTATGTTACTTGCCCCTCTGTTTTCCAATACACTGAATTAGTAGTCTTTAAAGGTGATTTTAATTTATATTAGCATAGCAATATGAAAAGATAGATAGATACAGTACATCTTTTTTTTTTTTTTTTTTTT